>NW_019524896.1:191115-241507 GCF_002814215.2 Seriola lalandi dorsalis | reverse complement strand
CCCCCCCCCCCCCCCCCCCCCCCGGTTTTCTCAGTAGTCTTCCTGGTTCTGCATCTGCGTCACATGAGGGCTGGAGAAGGCCGAGTCACCGCTGGCCCCGCCCCTCCTCCTCCTCCTCCCCCCCGTGGTTCTCCCCAGAGAGCCAAAGGCTAACTTCTGTCACTTTTTCATCTTATATATATATTTTTTTTAGCTCTGCATCATAGTTTATCCACGGCTTGATTGCACAGGTAAAACAAATTACGACAACAGTTTCTGTTTGATGTCTGCAAGGTATATATTTCCTCATTAAATCATAACTCGCTACAACAGCACGCCACAATAAACCCAACCTATCTGCATACTTAGCAATAGACACCTGGACTGCTTTTATCCATGTACATTTAACCAGATTACTATCATTATCTCACACTAATGATGAACTACACAAACTGACACGTAAACAGTAACACTTTGACCACAGCAGATCTGTCCGTGCACCACAGGGATGGAAAAAAACATAAAAAACAAAATGGGAAAAGGCTGCTTTCCGTGGGAGTCCTGTGACTTTGACTGCTACTAGTGAATGTTGAAGAAGTGCTGGGAATGCCTTAGCTGCACACCTGAAACATCTCTGTCAGAAAGGTGGCGTGGCAGGTTGAAGACTGTTATACGGCTGCAAAAAAAACATGAATGTGAACGAGTGGGAGCCGGGTTCACGCGGTGGTGCTGTGTCAAAAATACAAACTAGAGAAGCAGGTTAATGCTGCCTTTCACTCAAAGTCAGAAAGCGATAACACCGACCTCGAAGGCTGTGGTTTACTCTCGGGAAGATTTTCTCCATCCACCATCGGATGCTTCCCCCTGCCCTCCGCCCCTCCCGGTTCAGCGGCTCATATGTTAGCTAGCAAGCTAGCAGCTGTAAATGTTCATTTACACGTATACACTTATATAGACTGGAAGGATGTGACTGAAACTGATCACACGTGAAGCCGTGAAGTCTTCAAAATCAAACCGAGGCGAGAGCAGGGAAGTGCCACAGGGCCCCGGGGGAACCCAAACTCTAAAACAACCAGTGAAGAAGAATATCAGCTTGAGGCCCTGCGTTATCTCGTAGTTACATTACGGATATCGTGTTGAAGTGGTTCGGAAATCTATTTGCACTGAATTAAAACTACCAGCAGGGCTTTGAGTAAAACGTAATAACGACGCTGCGTCCTCTACTGTCACGGCACAGCGAGGCCGAGTGTTAGAAGTCTGTCGCATTCACAGTGTTAACACAAACTGCTTCCTCACCCTGGGAAAATAAAATAGATAAATCCTGTGTTCAGCTCAGACTGAAAGGCTCGTTCTGTTGTCGGGCGGGAGGTTGGAATTTCCCACTTTCTGACGTCTCTGAAACGCAGCATTAGACCTGCAAAAGGGGGGATGCGCAGCAGCCACGTGTATTAAGGTTGAACCGAGGGGCTTCAGTGAACGTCACTGCGTGTCACAGCGTTACCGGGGTGATCACATATCCAAAAGGCCGGTGGGAGAAAAAAAAAAAGAAGAAGAAGAAGAAGAAGAAAAAAAAAAAGGGGGGAAATCACTGATTGGACGAGACGTGGCCCAGCAGCTAAAGGGGGCAACCAGTAAGACGACAGAATAAATCAACTCTTTCTCTGTGGTTTTGTCCCATGCGCTTTGTCTCTCTCGTCTCCTGCTATTGTTGTTGTTGTTGTTGTTGTTGTTATTATTGACCTTGAGTTTGATCTCAACACATCGTACTTGAATTACCTCGTTTTTGTGACCTCATGTTGCTTGTGTATTTTAATTTTCCCTTTTGTTTTTCATTTGTACACTTTTTTTTTGTTGTTGTTGTTGTTGTTGTTGTTCATGAGTGTTTGTCAGAAAGATGCATTGCACAACATGATGAAGCAATGCAGACGCAGAAAAATTAAGTGCCACGGTGAAGAGATTTGTTTGTTTTTCTAATGTTGTGTATTTCTTTTTTTGTGCATTAGTTGTTACCAAACTTGGTATTATTAACCCCGCTTGTTAAAGAGTCGGAAGGTTTGGTCATTTGTTATAAAAGCTACCTCTAAGTTGTTTCGTTTTTATGTTTGTTTGTTTGTTTGTTTTTTGGCAAAAGCACAATTTTTGTGTTTGTGTTTTGCATTATTTCATCATTGCTACTTCATCTCATGCTTTTTTTTTTTTTTTTTTTCAAAAAGTTGATTTATGATTGTCTGTTTTTAAGCAAAATGTATATAAAAGGGTAAGAAATAACAAAAAGTAGAGGTTGATAGGATGAGAAAAGTTTATTCTTCTCTTATATTCTCCCCCTGCACCTCCGACCACAGAAGAGCAGAGACAAAAAAAAAAGAAAAAAAAAAAAGCAATTATGAAGCCTTAAGTGATGAGCGAAGAGGGATGCAGCAGAGAAGAGGAAGTACTATTGCTTTTTATGACGGTTTAAAAACGAGAATTTAAACTTGAAAATATGTGAATAGAATTGTAGTTTTGTAATGTGAAAAAAAACCCAGAAAAAAAAACAAAAAGAAGAAGGTTCATCAAAAAATTTAAAAAAAAAAAAACAAAAACAAAAAGAAAAAAGCGCTGAACCGCCCAGGACACAGGTCATGTTTTGCAGCGATGCAGAGTGCGTTGGACAATTTGGAAAATGCAAGTGGTAATCAGAATAAAAAAAAAAAAAAAGGAAAAACCAGAGAAGGTTCAGAGATTCTCTCGGCCGACGAGCTCTCGTGAGAAATGAGTGTATTCCTGAACAAGAGCCAACAGAGGCAATTTGATATATAAAAATTGTGATATTTTTGTATTCAGTGTCAGTCCTTTTTCCATTTGTGGAGGGTTACAGCAGGGCACAAATATTTGTATTTCTTTTTTTTTTTCTTTCTGTTTTTTTACCTGTTTTATTTCTCTCTCTCTCTCTGGGTGTGAATCATTTTTGCCTTGCTCCTCTTTGATATTGTTGGACAAAAAAAACCGTGTGTGAACATATTGTAATAATAAGTGTTGCTTTCTGGATGTCAAATTGCATTGTAGGTGAAGGACTAAATCTATCTGCCACAAATTTTACGAGCGTGTGTGTATGTGACAAAAGTTTAAAACAAAAACAAACAGAAAAAAAAAAAAAAAACACAACTACAAAAAAAAAAAAACAAACAAAATAAAAAACACACAAAAAAAACAAAAAAAAAAGATGGTAAAATACGGGACGGCAGGGGGGGGCGCTGCCAAACCGACCAATTAGTACTTGTCATTCACAATTTTTCAATCAAACTTGACTGTCAACATATATATATATATATTTTTTTTTTTTTTTTTTTGTTGTTTTGTTTTTGTACTTGAAAAAAAAAGAAAAAAAAAGAAGAAGAAGGGATGGCATGTCCCGTTGGTGTCTTGCCATTTTATTCTCAAACACTGTGAGCTGAGGGGCTTTTTCTCCCTCGTATAATATCCACCCACTATAATATACCCAGTCACGCTCAGTCTGAACCACCAGAATGCAAGACCTGTTCAGTCACATTGTTCCTATCATCGTCCTCTGAATGTTTTCTACTTTTTCGTGCGGGTGGAAGAGTGTGCGTAACCGAGTGTGTAACTACGTGTGTGTGTGTGGTGCGTGTGTGTGTGTATTAGTGGAAAAATGCACTAATCAGATCAGATACAAAATAAAAGGTTATTCTATGCCACTTTTTTTCTCTATGTTGGAAAAAATATATATATATACATTGGCATCGATATAGTTCTTCCCTCAGTGTTCCTCCGATGTTTCTGTACTATCTTTGTGCCTAAAAATGGAAATTGTTCAACAAAAATATCCATCTATATCTGCTTAGTTTCTGTATTTTCAGAATAAAATAAAAATGGTGTCTCCAGCACCCTAGGGATGTCATGACGCTCGAAAATGACCTGATTTTTCTTTTTTCTTTTCTTTTTTAAATCCTGAATAGAGCAGGGCTTCTTTTTCAAGGACTGCAATAAACCCTTAATGCTACTGAAATAGCAACTGGGATTCTGCATTCATGTCTTTTCTTAGGCCATACTCTGTGATTGGCACCCAAAAGCATTTATTTAGCAACACAAAACAAAGCAATGGAGGGGGAAAAAAAAAAATGTACTGGAATCCAGACAGGCTGCAGCGGTGACACAAGTCTGCAAAGACTTTTTTTTTTTCAGGACAAAAAAAAAAAGAAAATCTGCTCCATGAAATTGTTTTTTTTTTTCTGCAAGTAAATTACGTCCTAGTCTGTTTTCACACTGTCGATTCTCTTCCTCTTTTTCTTTCTTTTTGACAGCAACAGGTTTGCTAACGAGAACTTTATATTGCTCTTGAAAAAAAAAAAAAAAATAAGCAAAACCTCCCATGTGGGGAGGTTGGCACGAGGGTTTCCCCCCTTTCTGCTTTGCTTCAGTTTATTTTTTGTTTGTTTGTTTATTTTAAGTACCTTTTTTTTTTTCTTCTTCTCTACAAAACGCATTTAGAAGGGGATGTTTAAATTCGTCAGAGAGGAATCATGGCATCCCTGGAGCTGGCACTCTGTGTTTTGGTTTGGTGTTTCTAGAACAAAGTAGCCATTTCATGCAGTGTTGCAATGCATGTGCCATCGAGGTCTAGACTAAATACTGTTTGAGTAACAAAGCACCAAGACATTGTATTTTTTTATATTAGCACTGAGGACCAATTGCCCTGTCGGACCAAGCATAACAAAGCTTTTTATGTAACAAAGCTTTTCTCTCTTTGTCTTTCCCTGGCTTGTCTGTGCTACTTCTCTCCTCCATTGTTGTGACAGCACAAGTGCCAGTCAAGTTGCTCTGTATTAAGAAAATAGTGTTTTTATTATGATTTGAATTGTTATAGTTTTTGTCTACCTCAGCACCTAATCTTAGCCTAATCTTAGAAGGTGCCCAATTATTATTTTTTATTTTCTTTATTTTGTTCTCTTATTGTTGTCAGTTGTATAATTTTTTTGTTTTTGTTTTTGTTCTTGAAATTTTGCATTAGAGCTTTGCAAAGGTCCTTTGTCTTTTCCAGCGACAACGTGCTATTTTTTTTCCGTGGCAGTGCGTTTCCTGTTGAGCTGTGCCACCAATCTATAGCCACCGTCTGTTGATATAGAGGTTGTTCTTTTTATTTTTTGTTTTTTTGTTTTTTTTGTTTTTGTTTCTTTCCATGTAGAATCAGACACATCTCTTTGTAACATTTCAGTGTTCTCTGATGGAGTGTGAAAAAAAATAAAAAGGAAAAAATAAAAGATTGAATGCTGCAGGTTCTCTTCTCCATGTTGTCACTAAAGTCAATGTTGTGCCTTTGATAGTGAAAATATAAAGAATATTTCTTTTTTTTTTTTTACATCCTACTAACAGTAGATTGTTTTTTGTAGTGGAATTTTTTTGTATTTTTATTTATGAGTCTCATAATAAAAATCAAATCATGATGTTCAGTTGTATACTTTCAATCTGCAGTTAGAAACAAATAAAAAATTGACTTCATGTTGTCTGTCTTAGCCCTCTTTCTGGCTCGCTATCTGTTTCCTGGTTATTGTTTTTGTTGTGAAGACCAGAAGGCGGACTGTCGGAGCAGCAGTAGCTGTGTCTGCTCTTTAAGAAACTGTTGTTACATCAATAATATACTTCACCGTGCAGCTGAGAAACTGTGAGACGAAATCTCTAAACTAAAACACACCAACAGCTTCGGTGGCATCTCATTATTTTACTGCTGTAGTTTCTATATGCACATGGTGAATGTTGTAATCCTTAAAAAAACAAACATACATGAATGTTTCTTGCTTTTTTTTTTGCATATTTAGAAAAATAAGAGGAAAAAAAACATTAAGTTCCTGCTTTTCTTCAACATTTCTGAACACACACACACACACACACGGCACCTGTACATGTAATCTAAACACACACAGTGATGTGACACATAATATGTCGTCGTACTGTGTCTGATATATTTGTTTTTAACTCGTGCTTAGTAAGGAGCCCAGCTTCCCGCCTCCTGTGTGACCATCAGCTGTTTATCAGGCAGTTTACTGTTTTCCTCCTCTGCCCCCGTCTGCTGTGCGACACGAGGTTCTGCCAGCCGGGCCACAGGGAGCGCGCTCGCCGCCGTCGCGCTGACAGGTGTGTTCTGGGAAGTGTAGTCCTTCCAAAAGACAAACATTTTTCTGCTGAGGGTAAACGGGAAGCTCAGCGGTCGGATGTGGTTCCTCGGTCGGCCATTTTTTATTTTTTTATTTTGAAAAGGTGTTAATTTACCCAGAATACACTGTACCACAGTTCAGCTTAAGATAGTGAAGAACTAAACTATCGTCTGTCTTTGTGAAACCGCCACCTGGTAAACGCCTCCATCCACTCATTGTTATAGTTCTGCTGGATGTAGGTTGTGGGTGTAACGTTGTGATGTTGTGATGTGAGCGGCATCACGGCGTCAAGGAGCAAAACGTCCATAAAAAAACATAAACTGATGCATGAAAATGAAAAAGTTATCCACGTGCATTCATTTGAATGATCCTTTAGTGATGCTAAATCCCACCGCTCGCCCCTTTAGCTGCCCGTGATGTGTTTGCACAGGCTTCACCCTCACCGCCGCCACCGCCAGCCGGCTGTTTGCCACCTTTTCTTACTCATAATGTACTAATGGTAACTACTGCAGCACTTCAAGCCTGGCTGCCTCTCGTCTGCTCTGCCTCTTGTGCCACAGAGGTCATAAACGCTATCATCAGATATGCAGGGCGTGTGTGTGAGCGCACCTCTATTGTCACATAACGCATGATTGTCATTAGAGAGGAAGCGAGCCGAGACACAAAATGTTCAGCTCCTGCGTGGAGGTAGATTGGCCCGAACAAGGTTTAGATGATTCTTTTTTTTTTTCCTGTGTGGCAGGTCGTCGTCTCGTGTTCGCCTCCCGTCGCGTGGTTTCGTTGCTTTAGCGCTTGATTTAACGCGTCATTTTGTAACTTTGCTCAGTCCTCACATCTAACCAGGAAAACATTCTGACATCCAGTTGGTGCTGAATCGTATCTTGTCACATCCCTGCGTGTGAGTGGAAACGCAGCAGCGAAAGAAAGTGAAATTAAAGACATTGTTCAACATTTTGGGGAGATGCACGAATCCGTGAACATGAGTCTGTGTTCTGGTGACGGTACTTGGTTTCTGCTGGTTAGTAGTTGTGGGTATTGTCGACTCCAGAGCTTCCCAACCTTTTCCACTTGTTTTTATTTTTAAATCTTTCTCTGCTATCCGTTTTCGATAGTAAGTTTATGACATGGTCCGGTGGCTTATCACAAAAAAAAACATAATGAAAGAACATTATTCCTATTTTTATTATTTATTTTATTTAATTTCTTATAATCACCTTCTTTGATTTCATTTCATTTTTCAGCCCACTTGCAATACCTTCACGGGCCACCAGTGGGCCACGCCCCACAGGTTGGTCTACTCTTTTTTTGGTATGTAAGTACCATTTACTAACACTGTCGTAAAACAGGCTACTTTATATATTCAGGCCTTTACTGGGGGGGTGGGTGGATCAGGATCTTTGTTTCTGCTGTTCTACTCTTCTTCTCTTTTCCTTAAATGTGTATTTTGCATATTGGAAAAAAAATACATATTTAATGTCGTGTGTTGTAAGTAGACGGTCAGAGTTAGCTCGTGGTTGGTGTTAGCTTAGCATAAAGCGCGGGATACGTCTGTTATCAGTTTTTAATCGTTACTTTTCTTCAGTTGCAAATTAATATGTAAACAATGTTAAGACACAGTGTCAGATTCTCACAACATGGCCTCCTGGAGGATGATCGTGACGTGACTTTTCATCTGGAGCCGCCATCGGGCCAAAATCTCCCCAACGCTTCCCCAAACATTTCCAAACACGAAAGCTGGTTTAAGTCAAATCCATGATTATCAGAGGAAAACCAGAGGAGGTGCTTCTGAAGCAGGGTGAGAAGAATGAAATCACTTTAACCACCCTTTAATTAACCACGAGCACTAACGACCTACGCGGGCCTCGCACCACCGTATGACACGTGACGCGCACTACGGGCTTTGGAGAAGCTTGGATGTAAATGTTGCATGTACTTGTTTAACGTGCACAAACATGCGAGTCTCGGTTTCAGACTGAGTCATAAATCCTCCTCAGGCGGCTCCGCGTGGATCCAGACGAGCCCTGTCTGCGCGTCCAACAAATAAACATCACATCAAAGGTGTCTCCAACACGTCCCAATAATGTCACTATATTTGCTCATTTCCTCCCTCAGGAACACGGGATCAGATCTTGACTTCAGTGTACTGGAAACTAATGAGGCAGGTCTCCACTCTCCCTGCTCACTTATGCACCCGCTCCGAAGTGTTAAAGCCACAACGCATTCCAAGCTTTGTGGTTATTTTGATTTTATTTATTTTTATGACTTCTCTTCTTTTTTTTTCTTCTTCTTCCTTTTTAGATTTTGGCAAAAAACAAAAACAGGAAATGAGAGAAAAACTCGCACTGTGAACGGGTTTGTTGGAATTTGCTGCTTTGGTGTGACTTTGATCTTATTTTTTTTTTGGGGGGGGGGGTATTAGGAAGGAAGGGGCAGTGGTAGGTGAATGGTTTGTCAGGATGGTAATGTGAGCAGTGAAGGGCCTTTGTGTCGCGGCATGAGGTCTCAGTGGTGATCTTTGACCCACATATCTGAAGGCCGGGTTCTTCAGATTCCTTGTTCCTTGTTTTAAAATGAGGGTTTTGATTTAAACACTGATTCTCTTTAAAGCAGAGCAAACAAATCTGACATGGAGTCGTGGTGGTGGATAGACATAAAGAAGTGCTGCCTTCGACAGATGATAAGTCACAGTAATATTACCCACATACACATGAATGCACCAGTTTGAGAGTCTCCTGAGTGGATGGTTCCCAGTTCAGCCAGACATAATGTTATTGCAACGACAAGGAGACATACTTCAGCTCGGCGGGAACACAGGTTGGACGGTTTTAAAACAACATCACAGCAACATTTCTTCCGTGTCTGATTGGAAAACGTTGTTGCATGAATATTTACTGAGAGAGTCCAAGTGGTTAGAGCGAGAAAGACACAAACGTCCACACAAAAAAAAACGAACAAAAAAAACCATTCGGTATCATACATGTGATGAGAACATTTCAAACATATGTGAATACCAAACAAAAAAGGTTCCACGTCTGAATTCAGTGAGGAAATCAATTAGCAGCATCTCTGACAGGATACAGACCTCACTGACGGTGCTGAGGGAAAACTGATGTGGTTGCACATGGTGCCATCCTCTGGCCGCTGTGGTGAACTGCACCAGTTTACACAACAACTGAAGCACCGAGTTCTTTATTAGAAACACCTGCTAATTCATGCAAATATCCGATCAACTGTCATGTGCAAATGAATGAATTTATTCCCCTTGTGGACATTTTTTAACAAATGTTTTTAGCAAATGCTGAAGAAGAAAAAACGTGTGGAAAACGCATGTGGAGCAAAAGTGATTAAGTGAATAACTTATTTCGGATCATATGATTTATTGGCTCATTTTATTTTTGTTCTTAATGTGATTGTGTGACTTTTTAATTTCTTGGCTCTCATGGCTTTCCAGAAAAAAAAAAAAAAAAGTAAAGAAAATGGTCAATGATTTATTTAGTCACTGAAAACATTAACTGGTCAGGATGAAACACATTTATTGAAACATGATTATATATGAAGTTTTTTCTTTCGTTATGAAGAATTACATTTCATCTCCTCACGGCAACACACTTACATTATATATACAGTATATATTATATATAATAACATTAGATTAAAAACTATTAAATATGTTGCTGTATAGAGAAACTTTTCCACGCTGAGTTACAAAAATGATATTCAACATTTTAATACAGATTTTATTATAAGGAGGTGACACATTAAAGTTAAATATTGGCCTATATTTTAAAGATAATTATAGTTTGAAGCTTTACAAGTTTCCACCATTTTATATACAGACTTCTGATTTACCAGGACGTGAAAATAAACAAAATTAATCTCTTTAATTATCTATGTGAATATCAATAAATCCCACATTCAACGCACAGGGGCATAAAATCCAATGTTTTCTTTAATTTACATGAAGTGCAAAACAGCTCATTATGTAGTAATTACCTCGCTGCAATTAAGTCCTTATGTATTAATCCATGTACTGTTAATAGATATTTTAAATAGTTAACAGATATCACACTGCTCACCGGCCTCTCTCTCAGTAACAAGTTTAACTGTTTCCTGTATCTTCAGAGCTGCACAGGTTTGACAGGTTTGACCGAAGGAGGTTTTTACAGACAGATATTATCGTGTTCAGATGGAGGGACGCTGGAGTCAGAAACACCTGAGCTCCTGAGCCTGAAACAAGTGGAGTGTGTTTCTTCTCTGCTGCTGTTATTAGTACTTAATATGAAAAAGGAAAGTGTCCTGAACAGACACTGGTGTTTCATGTTTGTTGTTATTGTTTTCTTTTATGAATAATACATTAACATGGTGTTTATAAGTGTGTGTGTGTGTGTGTGTGTGTGTGTGTCGGGCTGCCTTGGTCCGGCCCTGAAGAGCATCTCAGATTTCCCTCGCGGAACTCAAACTCTCTGATCAAAGCTAAATGATGATAACAAACCCAATTGGTCACTTAACCTTTGAATGTACAAATGCCCCAATTACAGGAACCACCTCCCCTGCTGCATTACTTTACGTGTGCCTCCCTGTATCCACTGAGCTGCACGGGGCATGGAGCTACTAAGTCTGGCCTCTTAACTTCCACGCTCTACCTGCTGAGCTTGTGTCCACATGATCAGCACAGCGTGAGGACTCAGGCGACCTGCCACACTGACCACAGCGTGCCCAGGGTGATGCTGTAGGCCACCATGGCAACCAAGTAGACTCTGAAGAGCAGCACGTCCAGCACGTAGCCGACCTGCAGCCACTCCTTGGCGACCTCCCGGCACCTGTCCCTCTTCTCCAGGAAGTGGCGTATCGCTGTCACCTCATGCAGGATGTTGTCCATGACGGGCGGCGTGGGGTCCCTGGAGGGGGGCAGGCCGAGTCCGAGCAGCCCGGCTTCTCTGTCGTGCCGTTGGCCGATCTCGCAGGTGTGGTGGAGGGTGCACTGGGCTGCAGGGTGTTAAAAAGAACTTGAATTTATTACTGTTGCAGCTGTGAGATTAGCAAACATGTCAGTGTGTTGTTGGGAGACTATCCTCCCTACAAAACAAGCCCGTGCGTCGACTGTGCGTCACCACGGCAACAGGTATACGGACGCTGTTTCAGGAGACACAACCGTGACTCATATCAGAGCGACGAAACATGTAATTGGAGCCGTTTGTTGGTCAATTTCTGGTATTTATTCACTTTTTCTTCAACCACAAAGGGAAAGTAGCATTTAGCTGTAGCATTTGTACCGTACCAGTCCCATAGCTGTTTTCCTTGTAGTGCTCCAGGTCGGACGCCTCGGACGACAGTCTGGAGCAGAGGCGGTGCTTCTTGTGGATGCAGAAGAGGACCGGCGCTCTCTCCAGCACCAGGTACTTTACCCAGTGGGGGACGGGGGGCTGCAGGTCCTGCTTGTGGACCAGACGCACAATCAGCACGGTCTCCGTCAGACTGATCACCAGGAGGGCCATGCAAACCACGAAGTACACACCTACAGGGCAGGTAAGATGAGACCAGGCGTTTGATGATGATCGCCTAAAGCAAATAGTACAACATCATTTTCACACTACTTGATGAGGGTAAATGGTGATGCCTTTTTTTGGGGGGGGGGGGGTATTGCTGCTCCTTCCACCCAGTGCATGCTGGGAAAACCTCCAGCCCTCCAAAATCCTGAAATCAATGCTTGAATTTGAGTTCACTCTCACCCTCACCGCTCTGTCCCTGCGTGTTTGTCCTGCAGAGTAAATGCTGCTCAGTAACATTATAGTTTACCCGCCTTAGTTCAACTTAGAGGCAGAATAAGTTTCCTGGCTAAATACTCAAACAACAAACTGCTGGTAAGAACTCATGAACCACAGTCACCTATCAGCGGCGTTCCTATGGCCGTGGCGGGCAGAGTGTCAGAAACAATGATGAGGAAGACGGAGTATCCCAGCAGCAGAGTGATCTTGAAGGAAACCCTCTCTCCGCTGTCTGGTGGCAGATAGAAACCAACGATGTCCATCACCATCAGGAAGATACTGGGCAGCAGCAGGTTCACAGTGTAGAACAGCGGCCGCCGACGGATCACCACCTGGGAAATGTAGTTTTATGGTGAGTCAGAAGTTTATCCATCTGCCCTTTTTCTTCTGTTTCCAGTTTTTATGCTAAGCTAGGCTAACTCCAGCTGTGTAGATGGGAGGACGGTGCAGAACCGGGGAGTCGGAGGCTGTTTGCTTAAACTTAGAGGTTTAAATGTCGACAGAATAATAAAGTGAAATGATCCAATTTGTGAACAATATCAAAAACAACTAGGAAAAGTGGTTCACGGTCGGTGAGGCAGGACTGTCGTAGATTTATGTCTTAAAAACACACACTCACGTGGAACTTCATCTCGGCGTAGTAGTCGTCGTCGTCCACGCTGAAGCTCTTGTAGTTGGACAGCACGTGGAGCAGCTCCCACTCTCCCTGGTTCATGAAGACGCTCTTGTCCTCCCTGAGCTCCTCGGGGCTTCGCATCAGGGTGATGTTGATGTCATCAACTGCGGATCGAACACAATGTTGGAAGCAGCGTGAGTCGGTCATGGCAACAAGTTACCCTTTACCCAGCGCTCTGCTCTCAGAGCACATGTCACAGCGGGGGAGACATCTTGGATCCTCAGAACAGAACAATTCTCCCGTTCAAGTCTTGATGAGGAGAGTTGAAGAGAGGCTTGGATGTTATTTTTCCAATGCCGGTGGATATTTTTCACCGTTTTAACAGGATGACATCAAAAGATATTTGTTTAGAATTATTGCAGACCTTGTAAGTCTGATTTATTTTAGGCATTTCTGAAATAATTCCTCCATGTGAAAAATGAATGTGGGGTTGTCATGGATTTCTGTCAAAGCTTCCTTAAAGGATGGATCTTATTTTTGTAGCTTTGTTCATCTTTTCCATCAGTCACGCTGAGACTGTGCGCACATAATAATACCAAACGTCAAATCCGAACCAGGAAAGATGGATGTTTTACGACAGACAGTTTGGAAAATAACTGTTTGGCTAAACCTGGGAGTTTGTTTACAACCTGTCTTTTTTCCCTGTGATGTGGAAGTGTGACCATGATCTCAGCTAGTCACTTTCTTAAGGTCACTGCACTGATAGAAGAACACAAAGACGACACAGTTTCAAAACAGGAGCTTTTTAAAAACAGATTAATAACGTCGGACAAGGTTTCAAACCAACAAAGGGAAGTTCACTCACTGGTGTGGAGCCAGCTCTGGAAGGTGAGGCTACATTTCTGCACATCGAAGGGGAAGTTGTAGATGTTGAGGGTGCAGGCTGTGACAACCTGGATGGGCTTATAGTTGCGCACCAGCCCGTCGTGTGTCACGTAGACATAAGGGATGTCCGGAGACTTGCCCACATCCACACTGCAGGTCGACAGACAGACACAGACAACAGCAGATGCACAGAGAGTAACAGCAGAGTAACAAACAACTGTGACGAAAGCAGCAGCAGCAGCAGCAGCAGCTCTTACAACTCGTTGATGAGGATGTCCGGCACCCACACGTTGGCAGTGGGAATGGAAACCTGTTTGACTTCATCAAAGTCTTCCGGGTTCCAGACCAGGAATTCATCCGTCCACGACTGAAACATCCAGAGAACAGACGAAGGTGAACGAGTCAAACAGCGTGAAAATATTAGAAGAAACAGTGAAAAATTTAAACGACCGTCTAAATCGACTAAAACTAATGAGTCCGAGTTCGCCGATACGAATGGATAAAGTATTGATAAGTCACGACCTTCCTTATCTATCTATATATTTGTCAAACAAAACTGTTCTTTGGTAAGTTATTAACATTTTGCACAAGTCTATTAAAGCACCAATCAGTGTGTGAAATGTTCAGAGGAGGACCAATCACATTCCACCTCTTCACTGTGTCACTAACTGATCTGTGAGGTTAAAGGTCGAATCTGACCTCATGAAATGTGATAACAGGATTTTAGGACAGACTTTGTTTCAGATGCGAAGTAGTTGCCAGTTTGAACTCTGTGAAAAGCTGATTTTTAACATTAGCTGAGCGCTAACGCTTTAAAGATACCTCGCTAATCTTAATTACATAACGACAGCACTTGTGATTTTGAGATGAGATTTTTTTTTTAGTCGTCTGTTGCTCGCTCTTAACTGGGTTTGTCCCCGTGTAATTTGTATTCTCCTGCAGAAATACACTGATAACGGGGATTATATTCAAGGCTCAGACTCTCAATATTTGTCCAAGCAAGACAAACAGCACAACACAACAAGGAATGTAAAGCAGAGAAACATATTTTTTCATTTTCTTTGCAATGTTTTGAATTGAACTGTTTCCCTAGAGAGTCCTTGGTTTCAGACAGCACCTTATAATTACAAGCAAAAGATACATTTTCAGAATTACAAGGTTTTATTTCCTCTGTAAGAAAGTGATAGAAATGTGATATGACATATTTAGAGTGACGTTAGGAGGGTGCGTTATTTTATTATTTTATTATAACAGAGACGTTTTTCTCGATTAGTTTTGTTATCTGAGATGTGAAAAGACTTTGAAGCTTAATATGTCAAACCCACTGAGAATGCAGAGAGACTCTTATAATTCACAGTCATGAGATGAGTTATAATAAACCAAAGTGTAGTGTTCACGTTACTCACTTGTCTGTACCACACGTATGTCGTCAAAACCTGGTTCTTCTCATCCTGTCGTGGGAGACAAGAAAAGAATCTTGTTGCTGTCAGAAATAATAATTTTCATACTCGTCATATGGCGACAGGAAGTGTTATGAGGACAGTCTCTATAAAAACCAGCTGCTAATAATCTGCACATGTTATTGTATTAATCTGATGTAATTTGAATTATAACCCCGTGACGCCTCGGTGATGTTTGCTTGTATGTGCAGTGCAGTTACACTCACCACGCTGAGGATAGAGTAAACCATGAGGTCTATGGCCACTATGGTGGACGTCCTCCAGTCTTTCACCGGTCTCACTCCTTTCTTGTACCCCGCACTCAGGAAGTCCGACAGGCGCACCAAGGTGGCGTTGGCGAATCTTCCCGTGCTGCTGCCCAGTTTCTTAACTGGAAGATTCACAACACATTCATGTTTTACAGTGTATAAATTACTCTGACAGAATAGAGGGATTTTTAAGTCAATTAAAACATATTGAAATACATTTATTTATGATTATAGGCATATGTGTAAATTAACCACAACTAAACTTAATGGAGTTTACATCATTTATAAGAGGACTCTTCACTGAAATGCTTCTTGTTTTAATAACATCTGGCTAATTGGGATTTAACACGAAATGCCTCTGAAATATACCCAGTAGTTAAGTGTTAGTTTGTTAGTCTTCACTTTTTGAAATCGTTATGGATGTACAGATAAATATATAAATGACAATTTCTTTTCAAATTAAATGCATGAATAGTTTATTTGTGAAATTGTGTTGGTGATTTACATTCTAATGAAATATATTTAATAAAACTAACAGTGTTTCAAGCAACATTATGTTAATAAAATTCTATGTGCTACACTATAACTTCATCTGATCATTGTAATTAAAACCTCTCTGACCAAATAAACACATTTGTAATAATGTAGTAATTTGTCACAATAATAAAAACTCACACAGCCAAACATACAATCTGCTTTTAATACATTTTGTTGTTTTGTTCTTATCATTTCTGACAGCAGTGCTTTTATTTAAATTCAGTTTTGGAGACACATAAACTTTAATGTTATTCTACATTACCAGGCTGATTAACTTTCAAATACTCAGTGAATGTTCCCTGTTTTTCACACTAATGCATTTGGAGTAAGTCACTTTTACAAACATCTCAGTTGTGTCATTTCTAATATAAATAAAAACTGACTAAAAAAGATGCTGCATAGTCAACCTTTAATCAAAAAGAAAAAAGTCCTGTGAGTCTCTTTGACTAACTGTTTATCACACAGACAAAATAATCCTCTCCAACATCTATGATTTCAGATTTTTCTGTCAAATAAGAGGGAAGGGACTTTTAGGTTGACAGTTGGATATTTAATGGAGTGTAAAAAAAAAAGAAGAAATAAGCTGCTGTACCTGTGCACGCATTTGATGCTCCTTGAATCAGAAGGAAAACAAGAGTCGTCCAGGCTGGTGAGAGTCTCATGGCGCCAGTTCACCTGTGTGTTTTCCTCCTCTTCCTCCTCTTCCTCCTCCTGCTGCTGCTGCTCTGATGAAAGGCCTGACACCGTTATACTCCATAGCCATCCGCCACATCCGTCAGTTCACCCACGTCCACTATCAAAACCTCGTTAGTGTCACTCAGCTCGTGAGGGCGTGTCCATCCGCCCCGACGCCACGCCTCCTTGTTCCGTAAGGCAGCAGCTGGCTGTGAATCACATGATGCATGGAGCTGAAAGACTGCAGAAACACCAAGCTGGGACTCTGTGACCGGATCATATATCATGTCTAATTATGTAATGAAGCAATGCACCAACAGCAGTGTGTTATAGTGATTATCAGTTAAGAGGCTGTTAGACAAGAGTGTCAACAGCTTGATATCCTGGGTCACATAAAGCCGGTTTCACTTTATTTTCTTAACGCTGAAATACAAAAATATGGAAGTTCATGAGTGTTAGTGTTAAAATTAAATTAATTAATCAAATTTAAAAGTTAATTTGACGACACAATTTTAATAAAAAGCTGTTTACATGCTTGTAAATGTTTATATTGATTGATTGTTGACTGTTACGTACCGATCTGTCATGATCTGCCCCTTTAATGACTCTTTCTTTGGACTGTTGTTTATTTCCTTGTTTTTATTTTGAAATACTAACCTTGTGTGTGCACTGTTTGTTTTACTTCCTGTCTTTGTCCAGTTTCCCGCCATTTTGATTGCCTGCCCCGCCCTAATGTGTTGCACCTGTGTCTTGTTACCTGCTCACTTTGACTCCTCCTGTTTCTGTCTCTTACTCCTTTTTTATTCTTGAGTTTTCCCCTCAGTTTTTCTGTCGGCCCAGATCGGATTTTTTGTTTCTCCTGCAAAGTAAGAGTCTTTTCTTTTCTTGGTTAAATAAGTTTTAGAACAGAAGCAGCTCTGCTTCACTTGTTTGTATTTGTTAAACCTCTTTTCTCTCTCTGTGCAGTTCTGTCCCAAACTGCTTTAAAACTCAGGAGACAAATCAATCAATATTTTCTGATTCTCAAGATATTTTTAGTTTCATTCATGTTAGTTTAAATGGCCTATAGATGTATTTTGTGGTCTGCAGCCTCCGTGTGCTGTCAGCTTTCTTTTTAAATTATCTACATAGTAATTTGCTGATGCGCTGATTTCTTCTGCAGAAATAAAGAGGGCAGGTTTCGACTCTTGAGGCTTTTATTTTCACTTCTCTCGTGTTTTATCTTCACAACACAATATATTAATGCGACACACAAAGGCAATAAATGAACAATTACAATCATCTTGAGATGACATTCATATTCACAACAAAGCGAAAAACACTGAAGCTTGAAGTGAGCATGCAGAAACCACTGGTTACCTCAAAGAGCCGGTAATGAGGCACTGACTTAACATTTATCCACAGCTCTGTTGCATAACATCATGTAACCAGAGCCACTGGAAAGAAGAGGCTTGCAGACACTTTGTGAAAATTGCATTAATATGGATCTTTCCGCCGGTAAGTTTCCTATGACGCACTTTTGATATTCTTATCACGACTATTAAGAAATCAACAGGGAATAGAGACACAGCGGCTGAGCTCTGAATGGGTTGTATTGATCTATTTTGTGGCAGCGGGATGGAGATTAAAGTATGAATACGGTATTATAACATCACACTGGCACTGAGGATTTTCTCCAGAGAGCTGCTTTATTATACAGTATCTTTGAGAAAATCTTCACTGTCGGGAAAAAACATGATAACAGACACAATACAATAATGTCTCTGTGAAACTATGATGCTGCTATAGTGGCAGAGCAGAATATTTAAGGATAACTCTATTTTCAGACAACTTCAAATATTTATTTATTTATTTAGTTGTTTAGTTTTGGCAGTCATCTGTCGGTTTTAATATAATTTAACTCACCAGTTTGATAGATATGATTTGTGACGATGACATCACCGAAACATGATCATTCCCAGTCAAACATTTTAGACAGAGGAAGTTAAAATTAGGTAAAATGATCAGCTAAACTGACCTCTGTAAAGGTTTATCACAGTTTAAACACCAACTTCCTGCTTCAGCTTCGACCGTACAGTTGTTCCGTGCAAGTAAGAATTATTACATCATCCAAATGAAGAGATTATTTTAGTGCATTATTTTAGTGCTCAGAGTTATTCATTTGAATAACGGCAATATTCAATATAAAGTGTGTTTTTTTTTTTGTTTTTTTTTTTATTGAATTCTTACAAACTTTCGTCAAGGAGAAATTAAATAGGATCATGCAGCGTCTTTTTACGCCTTTTGTCCGTCCGTCCGTCCCATTCTCGTCGACACGATATCTCAGTAACACCTTGAAGGAACTTCTTCAAATTTGGCACAAACGCTCACTAGGACTCAGGGATTAACTGATTAGATTTTGGTGGCTAAAGGTCAAAGGTCAAGGTCACTGTGCCCTCACAAAACACGATTTTAAATTTGGTACAAATGTTCACCTGGACTCGAGAACAAACTGATTTAGATTTTGAAAGAAAGACTTCACACAACAATTATGACACAATTGGTTAATATTTTATGGCGGAGGGATACAAGCACGAGGCGGTAATTATAGTATATTTCTGCGATCTGCTTTTTTTTCATTGTAACACATTAAAGCTTTTAAAAGTTCTGCATCCAGAATCAGTGTAAATATGATAAACACCAAAAAGCAAGAAGTACTGTACAGTGTTCGAAACAATCAGTAAGTCTCTGAGCAGGCGGTCAGGCGAAGCTCCAGCTGGCCCAGAGCAGCAGCAGAGTACCGGCGTACAAGGCCAGAACGAACAGGTAGAGGCGGAACAGGAAGCAGTCGAGCCTGGAGCAGAGGGCCAGCCAGTCGGCCTGAGCCGACGCCTCGCTGGCCTCCTGGGATAAAGCCAAACGGAGGGACACCAGCTCCTGGAGGAGCCACTCCGGCCCAGAGGGAACATCCTGGAACTCGCTCAGGGACAGCAGATCCCCCTCCAGTGACGGCTCCAGCTCGTAATCTATGAGGAGAACAACAAATCTGGTTTAAAATGCGAACGATTAATACAGATTTACGTAGATTCTCTCAATTTTAAATGAGAACAATCCAAACCAATCGGTGGGGATGGGAACATTTTTATAAATAACCCTGACCCCTTTCCAAAAAGGCTGCTTCTAAAAACTTTGGTATAAAGTTTGTCATTCTCTTTGGTTTTTACAGCGTAAACTTCCCCATAAAGATGAAAAAGTGCCTTCCTTTTTATCCAACACTCTTTCACCCTTGACTCCAATGAGCGCCTCCTCTTTACAAAGACAGCCTTTGATTTGACGAAGCAAAAAAGTAGAAAATGTATTCTGATATTCCCTGTGAGCGGGACATTTAGAAAAGCTCAGTCTTCTGAGCTCACAGTTTTTTACCTCCGGACGGGTTGATGCGGTCGAGGGTTTTGATGGAGGTTAAAGCGCTCTCATTGCTGGGGCCGGCCGAGCCGTACTTGTCCAGCAGGCAGGCAGACACTGACATTTGCCTGACCTCCTTCTCGCTGTGGTGGAGCAGCTTCACCACCAGTATAGACTTGATGAGGCTGAGCATCAGCATGGCCATGCACACCGCGAAGAACACACCTGAATGGAGATGGAGACACTGGCTGTTTCCACGGTCGCCATATTGTTTCAGGTTGCCTATCTATCTATATATCTCAGTAACGCCTCGGCGGAACTTCCTCAAATTTGTCACAAACATTCATTGGGACTCAAGGATGAGCTGATTAGATTTTGGTGACTAAAGGTCAAAGGTCGAGACCGCGATGACCTCACGAAACACGTTTTCGGGCCATAACTCGCAAATTCATCCACTAATTATGACACAATTTGACTCAAATGTCTGCGAGGTTGAAATGAAGTGATGACATTTTATATCCAAATGGTCAAAGGTCAATTTCACTGTGACATCATAATGTTCTGCTAAAACACTTCTGGCCGTTTTATTCAATGCTGCAACTCAGGAAAGGAGAGATTGTGACCACATTTCCTGCAACTTGGCTGGTTGGCGAGTTATCAGACATGTTGTCATTCTACAGGAATTCTGGGTATTGGAGTTGGGATTTGACTTTATTATTGGAGACGAGCTGCATGTTGGAATTTGTTATGTGGGGACAATGCCCTCCGTGGTTGCAATAACAGAATAAACAACAGGATAGAATAGATTGTGCACAGACACAATAAAGGTGACGACAACAAAACTAAAGAAGAAAAATAAAGAAATGAACATTAAAATCATCAAATGTCGCACCTATAAGAGACGTTCTGACGGCGGTGGCAGGCAGCTCATCCGTCATGTTGACTCTGAAGACGGTGTAGCCCAGCAGTATGCTGATCTTGAAGGCGATGCGAATGCCGCTGTCCGGAGGCAGATAAAAGCTGATCACATCCACCAGCATGAGGAAGATACTGGGGATGAGGAGGCCCACCACATACAGCAGGGGGCGCCGGCGGATCAGCACCTGGATGGGCGACGGGGGAACAGGGAGCTGAGATCTGATGGGTCACTGTGAGACGCACTAGATTTGAGAGGTGTGTCGTTTTGCTTTTTGACAGAATTGGTCTGAGAATTAAAAATAAATAAATAAATAAAAAAAGACAATTTTCTTGAAAGACATTTTTGTCATGTCACAGTAGGAAAAGCACAAGTGTAAATAATAGAATTTTATGAAGGCTGAGTTGCCTCGCTGGCTCACTGTCACACTGTCATGCCTTACTGGGTCGTTTGATTAGAATGGAGCCATTGTTATTCTGTGCTTTTCCAACTATGACAAGTCAAACGCCTGCAGTTTAAAAGGTCTGTGGAGGTAAATGGAATTTATTTTGTGCTGTTCATGAGGCTGGAGGAATACAACATTTAACAGCTTAAATGTTTTTTCTCCCCTTGTTCTGATTTTTTTTTTTTTTTTGTGGTAAAATCATCCAGTGATCCTTCAGCTTTGTCTTGTATCTTTACCTCACCTGACAGATGACAAACACAGTTCATACACTCTGAAACCACTGACCTGTAGAATATGATACAAAGACTGTGAAAATGGCCATAAAAACACAATTGAATCAACAAAACAACAGCCAACAATCAGCTGTTTATCTGGAATCAAACAAACATTTAAAAACGACAGGAATCTTTTATTTAATTAATAAATTTTAAACGTGGACTTGAAGTATTTTGCGCCTCTTCTTTATCTGACGTAGCCGTCGTTAGGACAGTCACAGCGGAGGAGTTGACTGTGATTGGTTGTTCTCCTGTGATGAACACAGTGTACGGTCTGTCACAGTTTCAAAATAAAAGAAGTCATTCCACTGACTAAAAGCTCTGTTTTCAAAGTAAGAGTACTTCATAGAAGAGTAGTGGAGTAAAAATACTCAACAGATACTCAAAAAATATATTTAAGTAAAGTACTCAAGTAAAATACTTTCCTACTGTCCACCCCTGATTGTTACAACTGAATATAAATGAGGTTTTCTTAATTGTGCTGCAGTTTCACTTCAGCTGTCTCCTGAGTTTACTGAAGGCATACAAATGAGTGTTCACTGGTATTTATTGCATCGTGTAGATAATATATGGATGGATGTGGTTATTTGTTTGGTCGTTAGTGTTTGAACCATAAAACTGTCACGTCCAGCATTATATGTAAATATATGTATGTGTATATATATATATATATATATATATATATGATGTACCTGCTCTTAGCAGCAGAGCGGCGGTGTAACAATATCTCAGTGAGCCATGAAACGCACCATTACCGAGGAGCCTTCGCTCTTTGAGCTGAATAGATAGCAACCCTCCCCGCTCTCCACCTGCACCGGGCTAAGGGGCCATTTTCCTCGCCACTAACAAGAAGTCCATTGATCAGGCAGCCACTGAGACAGTCTCATTATGGTTGCTCGCCCTCCCCTGTCCGTCACCCCCTCGCTCCCTATCTGTCTCTTTACGTGCCAGATACAGCCTCGGCCTCATCGTCCGGCTTTAGCTCACTAGCCCGATCCATGAAGGCACTGGCCAACAGCTTTGTACTTTACAATTCGACCACACAGACGGTGCAAAGGGAGGGAGTGGGGTGGGGGCGGCACATACATTGAACTGGATGTGTGCGTAGTCGGTGTTGTCCTGGTGGATTTGCCAGTAGTGTGAAGGAATGGACAGCAGTTCCCATTCTCCGTCGTTCATGAACTCCCTCTTATCGTCAGCGATGGCCTCCGCGCTCCTCCACAGAGCCAGGTCTATTTCCTTCACTGCAGAGGAGGGAGAGATAGTGAAGGATAAAAAGATAAGAGGAGGTGGGAAAAGAAACAAATAAAAGTAAATACAGGAAGGCAGTACATATGTTCATCACTTTTGCCTCACAGTCAGAGTTTGTGTGTTTTATATCAGTTTTCCTTCTTTATGGCTGGAAGACTCAAGACTCGGCTGTTGCTTGTGGTTGTAGCTGTTAATTTAGCAGCGTCACTCCTCGTCTTAACTCTCAATCCTGAACCGACTTCATGTCAACTCCACTGGATGATGAAGACAATTGAAAGCTCTGATATTATCTAGTTGCCTTTGAGTAAAGTTTGAAGGTGTGTCACCTGAATTCACTGTGTTTTTCCACCACCTCACAGGTGGGAAACAGACCTGAGTGAAGCCAGCTGCGGAAGGTGAGGCTGCAGTTCTGCTTGTCAAATGGGAAGGCGTACATCTCCAGGCTGCAGGCCAGCACCACCTGCATGGGCCGGTAGTTCTTCACGGAGCCGGAGGAGTTGACGTAAACGTAGGGGATCGGCGGAGACTTCCCCCCGTCCACGCTGGGGACCACACACACGAGCCGGAGAGGGCAGGTAAGGTGAGACACGGAAAACAGAGCAGAACATGAGACCCCGTCACGCAGGCCCACCTTTCACATCCTTACCAAACTATAGAGTATATATTTTATCACAGGTACAGATCAAATGGGATTGATTTTTTGAGTATTTGAAAGAAACACTTCTGTCTCAGAGTCCAAACCCAATGTTTGTTGTGGGGAAGTCATATAACATATAACTGCTATAGATTTCTATAGCAGTTATATATTATATAACAGCTCCGCGCTGACGACAGCCAGAGTCGGACACATATTGTTTTCAGGTTGTCCGTACCTCCGTCCCCTTCTCATGGACACAATATCTCAGTAACACCTTGATGGAACTTCTTCAAATTTGGCACAAACGTTCACTAGGACTCAAGGATGAACTGATAAAGGTCAAAGGTCATGGTCACTGTGACCTGTGATATATATGTATCTTGGTCTTGATATCATGGTCTTCGACTACAGTGAGGATAACAGGTGCACAGTTGTGTAATCACCTTGCTGAGCTGATGATGTTAACAAGAACACTGTTGTCACTGTTGTATATTTAGTTTGCTGCGTCCTGCTGTTCAGTCTTCCAAATTTGTACTCCCAGGAATTTTGATCTATAGCGTACTCTTCGCTGAGGAAGGCCTGGTGTCTGTTTTTATTTTCAAATGATTGTACTTATAGTTGCTTTAATACAAGGATTCAGTGTTTGGTGCTCATGGTGGCCGTTCAGTGGAGGTCAATGACTGAGTGCTGAACTACAGGGTTCACGTCACTACTCTCTTACAATTCACTAACGATGACATCAGGTATCCAGATGGCATCAGACGACAGTGAGATCTCATTGATGCCATCAAACTCCTCCGGGTCCCAAACCAGGAACTCATCGGTCCAGATCTGGAAACAGCAGAAGAGGTGTGTACTAAAAAAATATTATATGGAAAACATATTACTTACTTTAAGACAAAAAAAAATATTGATTACATAATCTATTCCAGTCAATACTACATAATTTAAACGAGGGTTATATTCACAAGACTTTCTGCATATTTAAAGTAACTTCTGAATTAATAGCCACTGTATTGCATGTTAGAAGCTGGCAGTGTAAATTACATGAGGCAACCAAACTCGATTCCTGAGAAGGTTCTGTAGGTAATTGAAGCTGTTTTAATTATAAAGATATGGATTTTATAGAAGGGGGGGGGCTGGTTGTTTTCCTTCAGATTTACAACTATAAACAAAAAGGACAATTAGAGGCCACATACCTGTCTGTACCAAATACTTATAGTAATGCTCTGTGTCTTTCCATCCTGGGGAAAAAAAAGAGTGATACTTTTTTAGATCAAAACTATTATATAAGTATAGATATTAAAATCTATAAAATACCATAATGAACACTGGAATCTCAGGACAGACACTTCAAATACAAGTTTCATATATCTGGCCTTGGATGGATCCACAATGAGACTGAAATAAATGGTTTTACATATTAATTAGAAGTTATCGGCGCTTCCCAACCAGCAAGAAAAACAGAATTATATCAGCAGTGTGAACAGAGTTTAAGTCCAAAGTTTACACACACACACACACCCACCACGTCAAGGACAGACTGCAGTATGAGGTCTATGGAGACGGTGGTAGCGCTGGTCCAGTTGTGAACGGGCCGAACTCCACAGTCGTATTTCCTCAGGAGGGTCCTGGTCAGCTGGTTCAGAGCTGACCTCTTCGGCTTCTCCGGCACACATTCAGACAGATGAGCTAGAAGTGAAAAAGCTCAATCACCGACAGCGAGGAAGTGAGCAACTGACCGGACCTTATTTAAATGATCACAGCTGTAAGGAGGCTTGTTTAATAGAAAGTAGTTGTTTTTTTTTTTAAAATTACCACAGATTAATTGATACACAGATAATCAGGGGTTCATAGTATTAAAGTACTGGGGTAGTTTATTGGATTCTGAGGATCGAGGAAAAATATAATCAGTCTGAGAAATGGTGGGTGAGGGAGGTGGGGGGTGGGGCACTGTGGCCCCTCTGCTCATTTTTAAGCTGGAGCCTCTTGCCTGATTAGTCCAGTGTTTATCAGTTGCTCAATACAAAACCATACAGAACAAAATGATGGTAAATGCTGGATGTATTGATAAGTATTGTGTAAGGCAAAATAAATTACAAATTACCTTTTTATAGCTTTATAGCTATATAGATTTTTTTTATGCAAAAATATGAATTTATGTGTTTTTATAATGGTGGCAAAATAACTTTCTTACTTTTACTTTAACTATGCATTAATTATTGCATGTGCATGTTATTGATTATGTTTAATTGTCATGTGAAATTTGAAAAATAGACCTTCAAAGTACTGATACTGGATCTGTAAGAGAGCGGCACTGACCTGTTGTAAGTAATGGAAGAAGGAAAGCAATGAATCGTGCAGAACTGTCACACTACATGTCGTTTAAAATGCCATAACTTCATTTAGTAGAAAAATTCACAAAGCAAAAATCCTTGGAACAGGTCATTTCTGATTTTCAAATAAAATTTTCACAGTGTAAAAGAAAAAAAAAAGGAACCGTATGATCATCGTCTTTGAGCCAAGAAGAGCATCTTACCTGAGAACAACAGCATCAGCCAAATGAGAGACATCAAGCTTAAAAATAAACCTTCCGGGTTACAGCTGTTATCCAGGTGTCACATCCAAAAGTCTGCTCTGTTTACACCAAAATATCCACAGTTTCATCAAACAGGTTCAACAGTACTGAGTGTAGGGAAATAACAATGAACAGCGTAGCACAGAGATTTTGGTCACACTGATATTGATTTTCCACTGTCCGAGTAATGTGATACGTATAATAATGATACCGGCTGGAGAGGAAACTCCCTTAAGGTTTGTTTTGCTTAGGATCATGAACACTTAGTTTTCTGTAGTTGTAAAGGTAAACGCACCAAAGAGAGCATGTTGTGATTAAATCCATTGTTCAATGTTGAACTTTTTACAGGAGCAACAGGTACAGAAAACATATTATTCATGAGTAATATTGTCTTGCAATTTTTAATTTAAGAAAACATTTATGTGAGAAATTAAGGTGCTAATAGGTTGAAATATTACAACCATCAGTTTGTACGGTATTAAAATGCAACTGAAGAGTGTGCCTGCAGTATAGTCTATATGGGGTTCCTGTGGCAGTAGTGAAGATTGAAGAGTATCTTGTTTGTAGAATATATTCAAATATATTTGTTTTGTTTTTTTTATTATAACTTTTTAGATTTAAATTTAGATTATGGTTCACTTATTTGCATTTCTGAATCATCAAAGATCAGTTTCACTTTAAGAGTAAAAGAAAGTTTTTTGAGAAACTCAATTACATCAAGAACAAAATATTAGTAGTTATTATCTTTATGGATCTTTAAATCTATAAGTGGGAAATATAATGGAAAAACTAAAATAAACTTCTCAAACTCATATTGAAAATTGTTTTTTTGTTTGTTTGTTTTTTAATCAGCAGATCATTTGTAAATTAGACTACCAAACCAATAATTATTATTACTTCTATAACAGTTATGAATCAGGAAAAAAAAGTAAGTATAAGCTGAAATCACCTTACAGTACAGAGACATGATGTAAAGTAATTTGGGTGAGGGTTGAAATAGTTCAACTCTGTCTCAGACACTGGACGTGTTGTATTACGTGAGGAAATGCCGCGAGAGCGCGCGCGTTAATGTCAGCGATCGTTCTCGTGCACGCGCGTGTCTTTTGACAGGTGAGCGCGCGCCCGCTGGCTGGTCGCTGTGGCGCTTGACAGATGGAGCTGGTGTGACTCGGTGTCAGGGCTGAGAGAACATTTGGGGGAAAACAGGAACAAAATTCAGGGTTTATTTTATTTATTTTTTTTTTAATCTGCAATGAAAACTGAACAGACTGAAAATGGAGAAAACTCAACGAACTCGGTGAGCGCAAAGGACGATGGGGCCGTTATTAACGTTAAAGTGACATGTTTGCGTCGGAATGCCTGAAGAACTAACGTTAACCACTAACCCAGCCGTTGAGCGTGTGTGGACTGAATCCTAAAGCCCGAATCTGCCTTTAAAAATACGGAGTTTTAAAGTTGAATTTTATATTGTTTTATGTAAAACAGTGTAGAAAAAACAACTTTAATCATTTTTAGCAAACACTTTGGCTGACATGAAATACACCAAACCGCTGTTATTTAATTTAAACACAAGCTAGCAGGTTTAGCTAGCAGTGGACTATCTTAAAGCTTAGCTTCTTTTCTAAATTGCTTCATTTGGCTTTTAAAATAAGTAACTAAAGCAGTTAATATGACTAAAAAAATGCTTGATACATAGATGTATTAATGGATTTATTTATTTATATATATATATATATATTCTACAGATTGCCTACAGGCTGTAAAACATTTCATTTCTGTTTAGATGTTATTCTAGAGTGTAACATTTAGACTTAAATCAGTACTTGGCTCTGTATCCATCCAACAGCCAGCAGGCCTTCTTAATTAACTATTCCAGCCACCCATTTATTACGCAAAGCCAAGCCTTTAATGTAGTTATATACAGATGGTAAGGGTTTACATTCAGTATAACTTCTGTGGTGTTTGAAAAATCATATTTGTTTGCATCTGTTTTCTGTTTGGTATTGACAGGAGGTGTGTGTGTGTGTGTGTGTGTGTGTGTGTGTGTGTGTGTGTGTGTGTGTGTGTGTTAGAGGGAGAGAGAGTGAGTGAGAGACACCCAGTGCCTTTGTCACTCAGGTCTGGTGGCATGGTGAGTGGAATGATAAACAGAAGCCTGTGCTATCCATGTCAGCAGCCTAAAATAGAGGCTAACCGACAGGGTCTCAGATAGCCCCTGGACTCCATATAAGTCTGGTCAGCCTGCTCTTGGTTTCCTGTGTGTGTATGTGTGTCAGAAAGATACCCTGACATGTCCACCTGCTGTTGGGGTAGCAGGCTTTATATAGCGCCTCTCACTCAGCAGACTCATGTTATTTCTTTCTTGTGTCTATGAGGTCAAAACATACGACGCCCTGTGAGAGTTCATGTTTGGTGAGGTGGCGCACAGCTGATCGCAGTACATTTCTGTATTTTAGTTTAAAGGCAATAGCAGGATAAAATGGTTTATTCAACATGTCTCCCCCAGAAAGGATACGCTTGTCAAATCCAGATGAGCATTCATGGATAAAACCTTTGTTCTAATCATAAATAACTGCATTGAAGGAATAATTAAACATTTTGGGAAGTACACATATTTGCATATTTACAGCAAGTGAAGTGGAAAGATTTATACCTCATGTCAGTACAGTAAATATGAGGCCACCCCCAGCTAACTTAGCCTGGCACAAGGACTGGAAACAGGAGCCCACAGATCCTGGCTCTGTCCCACAACAGTAACAGAAATCGACCTACCAGCACCTCTGAAGCTCACAAATTAACACTGTATATCTCGTTTGTTTAATCTTTACAAAAACATCAATTTGTAATGTAATGGTGTCAGACTATTTCTTGGCTGGGATCAGTAACATGAACCTGAACCTAATGTCCTGTAGTCTTTGCTGTTTGCTTGGCAATCGGTTCTCATATATGCCGGTATGATTAACCCACTGTGAAAAGCAAATAAGTGAATTTCCCAAAATGTGGAACTATTCCTTTAATGCTGCTTATTAAACCCACTGAATTTTTCCTGACCCAACTTCAACAGGTTGGCATTTGGGCATTTGTCCTTCAGCTCCATATATACCCCATGTTGTGTCAGCCCAAGCTATGGATGAGGCCTACTTTTATCGTCAGGTCTCCTCCGGTCATGTATTACACAGGCTAGTTTGAAAATTTAAAATAATAAATCTACTTTTTATGGACGGGCAGTGGAAGAAAATAGGTAGAACTGTCCATGACTAACCCAAACTATGTGAGCGCCACAAAGGAAATGTCACCTAGAAGGATCTCAAGCTTCTTTTCCCTGTGTCCAATCCTTTCCCTCAGCAGAGCGAAATGCTGATCAACCAGCTGAGGGAGATCACTGGCATCCAGGATCCACAGATTCTCTACAAAGCCTTGAATGTAAGTTATAAGACACCATCACGGATCACAATTGATAATCGTATCTTCATTTTGTCTGTAGAACAAGTTGATTTTGCCAGAGTAAAAGAATTTCAAAATTAATACAGAAGCTGACAGTAAACCAATGTCGGGACTTCATCACCAATTTCTCTCTCTGAGCTTTAGAACAAATGATTGAAATTTTAGATTTGTCCTGGTTGAGTTGTAAAAAGAAGTTAATATGTAAAATACATCAGTAGTCAAACTTCTCCTCTATTCCCCTTCGATGATATGATTTCAGTTCCTGCAAACAGCAGTGAAGTTATTGAAGTGAAGATTTCTTCGAGGCGTTTCAATGAATATTTACTTCAAAAATATTGCTTGATTAAGAAATTTAATTTAAAGCATACCTAAGAGACTCCAGTCGCACTAGAGATGCTGTGAGACTCTAGAGATGAAAGCTTAATGACAAAATTGATAAAAAGTTGATGTTCACTTTCTTTTTGAGTCTCGACAATCTTGGTTAATTAAATGTAAAAACTGTCCAGATGATGGTTCTTCGGTGACCTACAGTATACATCCATCTACCGGGTTTATGATGTCATGAGCATTTGAGTATTTTGAGATTTATCCTGCGGAGGAAAATTTACATCTGCACAAGATACCATGGCAATCCATTTCTAGAGCCACACTTGAAGCTGTTCTTAAAGTGTAATTAATGTCAACCGTCTTTGATTACATTCAAAGCTCCCCCAGGGTGCCAAATTTCCACCCCAGCACAGTGCTTATGTTTTCAAACAGAACTGCAGTCTAAAAAATCCCTGGGAGCTTGTTAATAGGAACCTCATAAAAGTGATAATTGACAAAGAGTGCAATAAACAGACTGGCTGACTGCGGTGCAGACATCATCCAACCTGGTGTTGTACCAGGGGCAGACAGAGAGACAGCAGGAGCTCACACATTTGGGAGAGGCACGTGCTGCCTATCTGCCCTTATCATTTCCTTATCTCTTCCCTTTAAGGCCAGTCAGGGTGACATTGGACATGCTGTTGGACTGCTAACAACACAGACCGCGGAGGTTCAGGATCCCGGAGAACCGCAGGAGTTAAAGACTTCTGAGGAAGCCTGGGAGGGCCAAAAAGGTACAGCGAGGGACGAAACGGGCTGGATGCATTCAGTTTAGTGTCAAATATGAAAATGATATTAAAACCAGAACTGTGGGATCCCCTCTGTCACCCTGTTGTCTGTTTCCTCAGGGATTCGTAAAGACGAACTGCAGACCGCCATAGAGCTCAGCCTGCAGGAGTCCCACAATGCCGAGGAGGAGGAGAGGGAATTCCACAGGTACAGGAAAATCTGATGACCTTTTTAAAAACGGTGATTCTGGAGTCTTGTGAGTTTTCTTCTTCTCTGGCTCACAAACTGCCTACATTATAAACAAAATCATTATTATTATTATTATTACATACAGTAGACAAGACTTTCAGCAAAGGTCACTGCCTACAACTGACAGTCCATGCTTAACAAAAACACACAGAACAACAGATGCAAGTAGAAAATGTAATGACTTTGCTGAACCTCTGATTCTTCTTGTGGCGCCACCAAAAGGTTCAGAGTGAAATGTCCAAACAGAATTACTTTGATTTATGACCAAATACCTACAAAATGAATGAGCTGTGCTGATTTCAGTCAGATTTAACACACAAAGGTTTTATTATACAGCCTATGCAGAGGACAGATAATCTAACTAAGTCAACCTGTGTTTAATAGAGTTGTCAAATCAGTGCTTTCAAATGGGTAATGTGATGTTGTACAGGGCTCTGGAGGCCAGCGCGGAGGAGAATGCAGCAAGGATGAAAAGGAAAAGATGCGAAGCCCAGAATGAGATGTGCAGCCCTGCAGACTGGATCCGTCAGGACGACTGGCCTGTTGGCATTCGCAACGTGGGAAACACCTGCTGGTTCAGTGCCGTCATACAGGTGAGAATGAGCAGGGCCAGGTGGGAATCACTCTGACTGGTTACAAGAAACTGTTTGTCAGCTGCGGTTGGTCAGATACTACCCACGGTTCCCCTCTTCCTTCTAAAAACACATGATAAACAACCAACTAAAACAAGGACATTGTGGTGCAGACAGAAAACAATACTTACATGCATTTGTTTACAAACTTAGGTAAATGTGTGACATGTAGTAAGTGTGAAATAGGTTAATTAACATTTCTGCCAAACGATTTACTAAACAAATCTTATACTGGCATTGTTCAATTAATAATAATATTCATTTATAATTAACTATCCACAAGAAAGGGACTTTGTAGAATTATTTTCAAAGTTTGGTTTACTGTATATATTTAGAAAATAAGCTTAAAATAAGTTTTAGTTATTTAAAAGTTATATGGAAAAATGACTGTAAGAAATGATATAAGTGTGTTTGTGGCAGTGGAAACTTGAAGCTTGTTTGAATCTAGATTACAGTAAATGTTTACTTACAGAACAAAGCGTTCAACATCAGTGAAAGCTTTTTATAGTTAATTTGTTAAGTTTATATCTGCTGTAGTATGTTTTCACACATGCATAAGGAAACAACACGGTACGTCTGCTTGCTTTCCTTTTTTCCTTTTCTCTTGCCTCTGTGCAAAAAAAAGTATGAAATTCATAATACAGCTACTACTGTGCACACCTATAGCAAACAGTCTGGGAAGTGCACTAAGCTCCTTGTAAGTGCCCACCTGTTCTAACAGACTTAAATTAGCGCTCTCACTTGGCTCAACAAACGCTTATAGACTTGTTTGCCTTCCCAGATTTCTAACTTTAGTCTCTCAGAGGTGTCCAGCCACATATTCAGGTAGCAACTGTCTTTTTGGCTCTCACCAATCGCTATAACCTGTAAAATTAGCACACACACACACACACACACACACACACAAGCACGGTTTAATATTTAGTGATCTGTTTTTTTGTATTTTTTTCTGTGACCTGGTTCAAAATTGTGTCCCCTGTGAGCTCAGTATCGACCGTGCTTTTAAAGTGACAGCAGGAACACCGCGACTTCAAAGAGATTTGAGCTTTGAATCTCGCCTTTTCATCAGCTTGTATGCCGGGCAAATAGAATTAAACATCAGAAGCAAAAACAAAAAAAAAAAATGTGTGGGCATCTTCCTGTTCAATGAGAACATGCTGTATTTCTCTGAGCTGCTAATTCTATTACGAGTCCATTCCTGACTGAGTTTAGTCAGGCCTATCAGGTGGCTCGGTGGAAACCCGAGCCCTCATTGAGATGCACAGGCCGTGTGGATGATTAAATAGCGAGTGATGATGGAGCGAGCGGCGGACTTCCTAGTCTGAGCCCCGAAATGGACGGCAAAGAGACGGTGATTGTTTGTCTCTGTTGAACTCAGATGCTTCTACATCGATTTAGAAGTCAAACCCCCCGAAGGAGAGGGGTTATTATCTGCAACTAGAAATGAGAAAATGAGGCGGTGTTGTCTGAATACCAATTGTACTCAGATGATGCCCCCTTTTTGTTTTGTTATTCTCTGCTGTTGATACTGTTTGTTACAGATGAATTTCCTATTGTAGAGTCAACACAGCCCGACTCTTGATAAAGCAGTCTCCCCTAGAAAAAACAAAAAAAGAAGTGATTACGCTATCAGATCGAGGCCGAGTGACCACATGATTCAATTGTCTGTTCATTATCCCTCTATTATCCTTTTGTGGTATAAATTACAGTAAAGCTGAGATAAGCTGTAATTGAATTTCCCACTCAGAGGGAAATATGTATCTAGATATTCATAAGTGCTCAGGAGCTCCACTCGCCGCCACACATGACACATAAGACTAACTGACTGGTATTAATGCATTTAGTTTATCATGGGAAACACAAGCGTGGAATAACAAAGTGGCGTCGTGTTTGTGCTTGGCTGTTATGTGTAAACTAAAATAAAAAAATATTTAATTTGACCAAAGAATCAAGCTGTGTTCTTGAGAAGATTGACGCAGAACAAGATTGAAATTCAGAAATGAATGCAAAACTTCCTTCCTCCTGTCTTATCTCCATAAAGGCAGAGGAAAGATTTTATTTTATTAGTTCTTGGAGACAATTTTGAATATGTCAGATAATTTAGTAACTCACAGGGATGACTTTGATAAAGCGGCAAGCAGCACAGCTGAGTAGTGAAGTCAGTGCTGAGGGCCTAAAGCTGCACTGCGTCTAATATCTAATAAAAACCTGTGACTTTATCAAAACTAATGGAAAAATCCTCCAACTCCTAAAATTTTTACAACCAATTTTTTGTATTAAGATTACTTTCACCTCTTATCAATGAAATATTAGATTTTAAAGTGCAGACTGAAATTTGTGCTTCACCCATTTCACAAAAAAAAAGAAAAGAGGTGAGACATTCACTTCTGATCATGAAGTCGTCCCACTTTGTTCACTTCAATCTGACTGAACTTTGACATGTGAAATAATAAGGCTCTCCACTGTGCAAAGATAATAATAGTAAAATCCATCATATGAACCATTTTAACCTCATAACTTTAGACATTTACAAGATTAACAAGAACCTCAAACTTCTTTTAGCTGGGAGCCTGCAGGAGGAACTGCAAAACCTCATGTTTATTTTAACCTAAATCCATGTGTTAAAGGGTTAAATGATTAATCAAAATATTAATGAAATCACAATATGGCCAAGTGCAAATATCCAAAGTGCAAAAAATCAGATAAGTGAAGCATTGTGGATGTTTTTGCATATTGCTCAGTTAAATGGAAGTTTGTCTGCTCCAAATGTGTTACGCTAAGTAGCTAAATATAACTGACGAAACATTAGCTGATGCACAGAGAACCATATTTCATTCTGATCAAGGAACGTGCTTCACATCTGTCCGTGTTTCCTTTTATGATCATTCCAAGTTAGACCACCACTACAGCGCCAGGCCTTGATAATCTTGATTTCCCAGCGTCTGACCTTGACCTCGGGAGGCCGGATTAATGCTCCTTGTTGTGCTGTTGTCTTGTTGCAGTCATTGTTCCACCTGCCTGTGTTCAGGAGGCTGGTTCTCAACTACCATCTGTCTGAGCGAATCCTGGAGAAGTGTAAGAGCCACTCTGTGAGTAAACTCCTGTCACCAGCACGTACAAGGATTCCTTCACACAACAGTGGGTTGCTCTGTCAATGCCATTCCCAGCAGAAAGACCTTTTGTTTGCTTGTTTGTTATTCATACAGATTCATTTTTCACTGATTACACACAAGCTGTTGAGATATTTTTTGTAATATAAACATAACCTCGGGGAAGAAGAGTGACTCTGAGTGTGTGTTAATAGGACAAGAGGAACATAGCTTTCATGCAGGAGCTGCGCTGCCTGTTCGCCCTCATGGTCGGCTCCACCCGCAGGTTTGTAGATCCCTCTGCTGCAGTGGAGTTACTCAGAGATGCCTTCAGGACCAACGAGGCCCAACAGGTACAACACACACACACACACACACACACACACACACACACACACAGTTTTCATCTTTTACCAAAACATGTTAACTCAAGGTCCACTTGTTCTTACCCAGAGGCCTGTTGGACACTTCAGCTCTCTGGTGACCATAAGCTTCAGTGTTGCTCTGAGTTTCTTTAATCTGATAATTAAACAGAATGAAATACAGACCTTGTAATAAAGTTATTTCTGTTTCTGTTTAGTTTTTCTTTGATGGTCTCCACTTTCTCGCTCTTGTGATTTCCTCCCCTCCACTCAATTTTTTTCCTTCTCTCTAATAAAGAACTGAGGCTTTTATTTGTGTGTCAGGAGGATAAATAGTGTCTTAACTCTGGTTCTTGAGCTACCACATCTGCAGGTTAGGGTTTAAGACACTGACCACAAACAGAAAAGTCCCCAGTTTCTCTCTCCCTCATTCCCTGTCATCTCTCTAATGATGCTTTTTAAAAAAAGATTTTATTTATCTATTGTTTTGTTTTTTTTAACTGCCTCTCAGCTGGGGTGTGCAGTGTGTAATTTGCGTTTAATCTCACTTGCTCGCAGTCCTTCTCAGCAAATGGAGTCTGCTCAGTTGCCATGGAGACAGCTCAGTTGTCATCACGTGGCCTTAGTGTGGAGCTGCGGTCATGCGTTAAACAATTGGTCATACACCTGTGCAATCTCAAAAACGGTGGTTTCCTACCCGATTAAGATTTTTTTATTTATTCAAATTAGTTTTTAGTGATTGTCTTGATCTTAATGTTCTGTTTTTAATGTATTTCCATGCCTCTGTAAAGCACTTTGAGTTTCCTCATGTCTGATTGGTGCTGTGTAAATAAACTTGCCTCGCAGAGAAGAGAAAGAACAAGAGAGAATGAACTAACTTTATTTTCTGATGTCTTCGTTTCAGGATGTCAGTGAGTTTTCCCACAAACTCCTCGACTGGCTGGAGGATGCATTTCAGCTGGCTGCCAGTGGAAAGTAAGTTACAGTTCATCCATGGTTAATGACGATTCTTCTTCATTGGTTTTCTGTTCTGTTAAATGACATAAACATGTTTCGTCATGTTTCACTTTTAGCAGCGCTGAAGACAAACAGCACAACCCCATGGTGCAGCTTTTCTACGGCACCTTTGTGACAGAACGAAGACATGAAGGTGTGGTTTTTTGTGACGCTAATCGATAATCAATGTCAATTCTCTTCCCAGTCACTCACATTTATGCGATTCTGTTTAGGTAAGACGTTATGTAACACTGAGCAGTTCGGCCAGTACCCCCTTCAAGTCAACGGCTTCAACAACCTGGATGAATGCCTAGAAGGCGCCATGGTTGAGAAAGAGATTGAATCGCTGCATTCAGATCACGGCGTTACATCTGGCCGCGAGGTGAACAGCTTTATCATCTGACATCTGAGAATTTTCTACCTGCTTTTGTCTTTTTTCCTCCAGTGTTTGTGCAGTTTGATGCTGTGCTCAGACTTTGTTTGTTTGCGTTTCCTCCTGGTTGCAGAGATGGTTCAAAACGTTGCCACCAGTTCTGACATTTGAACTGTCCAGATTTGAATTCAACACCCAGCTCGGTCGTCCCGAGAAGATACACAAGAAACTGGAGTTCCCACAAATCATTTACATGGACAGGTGAGCTTTGTGCAGATAACACAATCACAGAGTGAATGTGGTGACGTCCGCGTCTTGGATCACACGTTAAAACAATGTTTGAAATGTTTCAACACTGATCAATTATTAGGTATTACCTGATTTTTCGTGCACAGATATCTCCACAAAAACATAGAACAGACCAATGAGAGGAGAGGAGAGGTGAAAAAACTCAAGGAGCAACTTGCAGTCCTCCAACAGAAATTTGAATGGTAGGTCACCTGTTAAAGCTGAGATCCGACTTTAAAACTCACGAACGTGGGAACCAGTCTCGGACTAATCGTCTCACGTCTCCATTCGCAGCTACAAGAACTACGGCTCAGGACCGACCAAGTATCCTCTGGCGGACATGCTGCAGTTTGTGTTGGAGTTCGCCACCACCAAACCCTCAAGCGTTTCCCCAGCTGAAGACCTGAGACTCGCTGCGTCTTCACCGACTCCTGCGAGCAACGGCCTCAGTGAGCCCAACTCCAAAGACAACAGGTGGAGTACACAGAATAATATATTGTCAACAGACTTCACAGACTGTGCAGATGATAGTCCACATCGCACATGCACCTTCATTACGTTTTGTTTCTCTCATATTAAATCCTGGATCCCAAAATGCTGTTCTTGCCGCCCTCAGTGCTCCTGAAGACACAGATTCACCCGAGGGCCTGGTTTCCAGTGTTTCCAGTTGCCAGCGGACCCCCATATACAAGCCGTTCACCCAGTGCAGACACCCAGTCGACTGTCCGCCGCACCCAGCGCCACACAGCATCACTGAGGAAGAGCTCCACTTTGTGAAGACCTGCCTCCAGCGCTGGAGGACTGAAGTAGAGAATGATATCAATGGTATGCTTATGCAAATACTCATAATATACAGACTAACGTTGCTTTTAACACGGTTTTCATATACAGTCAGATTAACTTTGCTTTGTAAGAGCAGTTTTTTAATCAAACAAAGCTCTGACCTCGAGCACGTGTGCTTCACACTAACTGTTGTTTACTACTGAGGGTTCCCTATCCCACAATGCACAGCAAGTCTCTTGTAATATTTCAAAATAAAAGTCCATCATGAGTTCAGTGCAAATCAGTGTGATTCTGTGCTTCTGTTTGGATAATATATTTCAGAATTGAAAGCGAATTATAGTAAATTAAAGCAAGCAATATACATTAACCTTACACTGACTTTATTGTTATTTATTTAATTCGTCTTTTTTGGTTAATTAGTAATTTAATTAGCTATTTAATTGTTATTAAAAATGATATACAGCTGTGTTTACATGCAATGCAGTCGTGCAGAATGTGGTTAATCTTGACAATGAAATGAAAACAATTTGCCAAAGGCTCATCCTTTAGTGCGCTTCTTCTCCCACTTTGTTCCACCAAAATACCTGGTTTATAAATACCTGCTATATAATTATAAATAACCTCTAGTGTGCCGTAGCAAAATGCCACTTCGCTGCTGCACTGCTGCACACCTGCACTAAAATAGACCTCAGTGTTTCCATGCCTCTCAGCTGACTGTGACTCATGCTCATCCCAGACAATAAATTACAGAAAATGTGAATTGTTAAGTTGAGTCATGTTCCCCTGACTTGAATCCCAGTTGGAGAAACTCCAATAATAGGTAGAAGAATAAAAAGAGGGCCAAAGTAATTCATGTCTGTAGGTGCACTGTATTCATTCCTTTGTTTTTCTTCTGGGTTTTTATTCGTGTGTGTGTGTGTCAGAGCTAAAGGCCAGCATTGACAGGCTCAGTCAAAAGCTCGAGGGTATGTACTCAGACAACAGTCTCTGCCAGGTAAGACTTACACTGACCCAATTCACTCTGACACATACGTTTCATGTGCAGCTGTAGAAATACATTGGTTGAGATTAGAGGAACCTTTATTGATCTGCAGGGAGAAACAGAAAATAATGTGATGTGAACAGATGCAGTGAATTTAGAGCTGCGCAGTCTGCTCTCAATATTTGGATATTGTAGGTTTCAGTATTTTATACAATATGCAGTCAGTGCTTTCTGCCGCTCTGCTGTTATTCAGGTTCCCTACAGACTCCACGCAGTGCTCGTCCATGAAGGCCAGGCGTCAGCGGGTCATTACTGGGCCTACATCTACGACCACGCCAACCAGCGCTGGATGAAGTACAATGACATCAGCATCACTGAATCATCATGGGATGAGCTGGAGAGAGACTCGTTCGGGGGCATGACCAACGCCAGTGCTTACTGCCTGATGTACATTGATGACAGGCTACCCAACCTCATTACAGGTACATCTACATACTGTATGTGTTTCATTGAACGATACTGTGATACAGCAAAGAGGAACCGGTCTTATAAACGGACTGGGGACCGTGTAAACGTTAATTAATTCTGCTGTCGTTTCTATGAAAAACGGTTTTAATGGTCAATATGTGCACATGAGGTCTAACTAACTACCTCCCACCTACCCAGAAGACACAGATGATGAGACAGGCCAGGTGCTGCTCGGCATGGACTCCCTGCCGCCCATCCTCAGGCGCTACGTCCACGAGGACAACCGCTGGTTCCAGCAGGAGCTCAGCGAATGGGAGGAGCAGTTCTGTCAGACGGCAGCCCCGCAGGGAGAGTCTACGGCGTCCGCAGAGCCCCCGAATCCCGGTCCAGACGATACACAGCAAACGCCTGTTGAGCCAGCACCTCAGTCCGGACCGTCCGCTGAAGAGCCGGACCAGGGAGCTGCTTCAGAGCCACAACCAGAACCAGAAGCTGAGAAGGATCCACAGCCCAAGCCCAGTGAGAAGCCTGAAGGTGTGTAGTGGTGACGAGGAGAGGTTTTAATAAGCTTTAAGTTATTTTCAATCATCCTATCACTCCAAATAAAAACATATAGTAATGACTGTAATTGCCACTGTGCATGTAAACTAATGTAAACTACACATAGCCTGGATTTTAACCAAAACTTCACAGATTATTCTCTAGTAAATTATTATATTATATTATATGTGTGTCATGCATGTTCATTCTCAGCCTCTGTCATGTCTTCCTCTGCCCCCAGAAGAATCAGAGTTAACACCAGCACCACCACCACAGAGCCCTGGCTGCCAGCCAGACGACAGCAGCAGTGCAGCAGTCACCGACACCCCGGGGCCCAGTGAGAGCTCCGCCTCAGCTGAGCAGGAGCTGGAGAGTCAGGTAGGGCAAGTCCGTGACACCCCGCCCTGGTGTTCACACACACACACACACACACACACACACACACACACACACACACACACCCCAGTGTTGAATATGGGTCAGAGATTCTAGGCCACAGAAATAAAGTGTGTACATCTGGGTCAAGGATCTCATTTCACCACTTAGCATAGTGATGGAAGTGTTGGCTTAATGTCAGGCCGGGTGTAGAGCAATGTACAGATAGAGTGAAGGTCAGGAGTAATTACTGACATCAACTGATTGTTTGGTATTCAGTAGCTTGTTCAGAGACGTATCAAATCATTTTTACCTTATAATTTAAAGTTTTTGTTGTTATCGATTTGTTATTGTTAGAAACAAGCTGCAGCCTGTAAAATTACTGTGGAGCTGAATCAGCTCCTCCAGCACAGTGTCAACAAAACTGATTATAAGATTCTTAAATGTAGGGTTTATCGTAGGCTGTCCCATTAAATAAACCGGCAACTTAGCTAAGATAATAACTGCTAACCACTGCATTACCACTCATGTCCTGGTGATGTATTGATTCGACACATGTGAGTGTATATTCCTCCCTGAGTTTATCTCCAACCGTACAGAGCTGCAGCTGATCAACCGCCTGACTACATATAATAACCGGCCTTTCACTGGATACAAGTAATCCAGGGAGAGAGAGAGAGTTTAAATAAAAAGACACGCTGTAGACTGTGTATGACCTGACAGTTTCCATATGTATTAATATCTCTCACAGGTTTTTATAATGCATTCAGATGTGTAGGTTAAGTGTGCTGGGGCAGGTACGAGACGCTCAAAACGCTGGAGAAGACGAGTTGATAAAGATAATGGAAGGATTAAAGGCATAGTAATGTTTATCCTTAAATCTCTCTCTGTCAGACTCCTGGCCCCGAAGCAGAGCTCAGTGACCCGGCACCATCTGACCTCCATGTGGAGAAGGATGTCACAGAGGTGGCAAACCTCAGCGCTGAAGCTGAAGCTGACGCTGAAGGTGAACCAGAGGCCTCCAGAGAAGCTCCCGAACACGCGGCAGATCAGGAAGTCGAGGAGCAGCAGCAGCAGCAGCAGCAGCAGGAGGAGGTGGAGGTCCCGGCTCGACAGCGACAGACTGAGAACGAGGTCTCCGAAGTGGAGATCCCCAACGTGGGCAGGATCATGGTGAGGGCCGATGCCGATGGATACAACGAAGAAGTAAGTGCATTTCATAACGAGATATAAAATCAATAACAATATTGACTTAGCTGAAAGATTTGACATTTGAATCTTGCTGTTTTGCAGTTTTATTTTCTTTCTTTGTTGTGGAATTTCCCACCAATGACACAGAAAAACAATACACTTGCAGCAGCTCAGTACACGGAGATGTTACACAGACGCTATTAACGTTTTCATTCCTAGATAGTTTGACTTTGATACGGGTAAGAACAGAATAAAATAGAATAGATTAGGAAGGCTTTACTGTTATTGGATTTAAAATACAGCAAAATTAGGAATAAGTGATTAGTATATGACTCAAATTCTAAATAATGGAGGTATTTCTTGGTTCTGTTGTTCTCAATCTGCCATTGACAGTAGGGGTGTAACGGTACACAATACTCACAAAAAAAGACATGAAAAAGATTTTAAAAAATTGAATTAATTATGAATTTAACTCATGAACAGAAACGTGGCAAACTGGCCATGATTTCAAATTGGACGACCCCAGAAAGACGGCACAAACACATGAGCCGTTACGCCTCTAGCTGTCAGTAACCTGTTTGCTTTGTAACCACTCTTCTTCACTGCTGTGTCATTTCCCAGATGATGCTGACTCCGGCTATGCAGGGCGTCATTCTAGCCATCGCCAAGGCCCGACAGACTTTCGACAAGGAAGGCCCTGAGGCCGGCCTCATCAAGGTGTGGTCTCCGAGGGTCCTCGCACCTCACATCAACACTACGTTAAAGTCACTGCTTTGGATTCAAGAGTCTCTGGAGTAAAACATTCTCTATCTGCGGTTATAAATAGTTACGCCTTTCTTATATATGTATGAGAATCACGTCACAAACGCAAAAACATTAAGATATTTTAAGATTCCTATTGGCTGCAGTAGAATCCCTGAGGGCTTTCCTCCTTCATTTTCAACTGCAGGTTGTAACATACACTGTATTAACAATTAGCAGTATTAATCGTAATCATTAGAAGGACCATTAGCCTTTCAGATTTCTTTCTCTAAATGATAGACATGAATTTTTATAGTCCATGGTATTCCACAGCTAAAGAAGGTCAAAGTCAATAATAAGAAGAGAGTTTTAAGCTCGTCTTTTGACTCATAGATCTGAATAATCCCCACATTTTAAACACAAAAAATACTCAGACACATTTGTCTACCAGTGAAAAGTTTAAAAAACCTATTTGCTCTCTTTCACATGAGAAGATACTTGAATTCATACTTGAAGCCCAAAGGCACAGTATACCTGTTTATGTGTACTTGACATTCTGAGGTGTATTGGTCACTGTGAGGGTTGAATCAGATGAGATGCGTCCTCATGCTGTTCCATGTTTGCTAACTGAAATATTAAAATTCCCCCTACGGTTCCCCTCAGGCCTTCCACGAGGAGTATTCCCGCTTGTATGAGCTCTCCCAGGAGGAGGCGACGCCCCAGGAAGATGCTCGTCTGCAGCACGCTCTCGTCTATTTCTTCCAGAACCAGGCACCCAAGCGCGTCATCGAGAGGACGCTGCTGGAGCAGTTTACGGACCGCAACCTGAGCTTCGATGAGAGGTGCACACAGATAAACAAACTAACGGCCCTGTGATGTGTATTACATGTGATCAAGTTTTCAAATTGTCAAAATACTGGATGAAATTGACACTATAAAAGAAAATGAAGCAAAAACCCTGAGATTAAGGTGAAACCTCTGTTGTTGGACATTTTATTAAAACAAGTTGTGAGGCTGAAAGAATTAGGAAACAGGATGAAAGTGATTTGTCAGAAAACAGACAATATTCAACAGTTTTCTGCAGAAGTATGTGAGTAACGAAAGTAAAACGTGGCTGGAAAGACGGCTTTACTCATAAACAGTAGAGCATACAGCATGCATATTGCACCATCTAGTGTCCAGACCGGAGATCTGCACCCTGGTGCGAATGTTCCTGTATAAACCCAATTGTATTTTAGAAGCATAAGATCTCTTCATATGTCCTTTATGTGCATGCAGGGCCATCAGCATCATGAGGGAAGCCCGAGCCAAGCTGCGCCTCATCAAGCCAGAAGACATGGACATGGATGAATACTTGGTACTGTCTGCAGCCTTTAAGAATCACCTCTGAAATGCCTCCACTTTGCCCTTGATAGATAGCTGACTTATTTTCTAGAATACATTCTTCATTGTTTACACTCTATGACAGAGGCTCTAATGTAACGAGTGTATGTGGGTCTGCGTGGTTGGAATTCCTGCAGGGAGTGTGTCGACTAAATGACATTTGGTCGAGCTGGAATGAGAACTATGTGCTTATACAAGTGTTTGACAAGACGGTTGGAGTGACGGCAGCACTGTGCAGCAATCACACACTGCAGGTTTAAACCATTCGTTATAACAAGAATACAAAATTTTTAATATAAACTTGACACCAGACCACATAACAACACACGGCATTAAAGATATAACATACAATAGTGTAAACGAGCAAGTAGCAACAGATGGGTTAAATCAATAAATACAAGAGCACAAATCTTATAAAATAACAAGACAAGTAACGAGTGTTTCCTGGTGTAGTCATGTTGTGTTCAATGACTGTATGGCATAGTGAATAAAAGACTTCTTATACATGCTCCGGCTGGCCCTTGGGGCCCTGAACTGACGGCCAGACAGAAGCAGTTCAGACTCTGAGTGCAGGTATCTGCAGCTATGTGTTTAGCCTTCCTGTGTCCACCACGTTTTTGCTTTTGACACTCAAGTTACCTGTCCAGGAGTGGGTTTTGTGCTTTTAAAACTTTTGCGAGACGAACTGACACACTGTTGGTTTTGGTCTTTTCATGGGATTCATCAACAATAACAAAAATATAGAATATCACAAGCCTTGTTCTTTAAAAGAGGAAGCAGTAATTGATGTGTGTTGTGTGTGTGCCCTCTCACAGCAGTGGCATGATAACTACAGGATGTTCAGGACGGTGTTTGTCTACCTGCTGACTGGGCTGGAGCACTACCAACATGGGAAGTAGGTGTCAAACACTCACCGCTGCACTACCTGACCGTCGTGTGTGTGTTTAAAAAAAACAACTGTACTGTTAGAAATCATTTTTATTATGTTTTATGACTGAAAATCCACATATTTACACATTTAATGACGTGTGAAGAACATTGTGACTGAATTTGGTTTGACTTGCAAATTAAAAACATCTGTGTTCTGCTTTTTTTAAAATCACTTTTAAATTGGTTTAACTATAAAAAAACAAAAGTGGTTAAAGATTAATTTGGCGACTGTTGCCGTGTGTGTGTGTGTGTGTGTGTGTGTGTGTGTGTGTGTGTGTTTGCTGCAGGATGCGTGAGGCGCTGAACTACCTGGCTCATGCGTACGAGACCAACGCCACTCTGCTGAGGAACGGAGAGAAGCACGGCGTGGACTCGTCTCTTATTGCGGTTTACAGGAGGAAATGTCTCACCGTGAGTAAGGCCGTCGCTGTGTGGAACTGCAGAATGTTCCTGTGTGAGCACTAAGCTTATTCCTCTAGTATAAAGGTTAGAAAAACAATAAATTAAAAAAGAAATGTTGGTATTTCTTAACAAGTAGATGTGTTGGCCTGCAGTAGGGAAAGTTTCAGGGCTCATCAGAATCATAGCAGTCATGATTTGAAAACAGTTTGTCAGACATTTCCTGACATTCTTCCCAGAAGTCGCCCACTACAGTCATTTTGGTAAATATAGTAAAGTATTTTTTTTTTATACCTCTGAAGCAGCAGCTGAGAAAACAATGAAGTTTCATGATGTGGAAAAGAAATATGTTCAAGAGAAAAACAAAAGTTTAACTGCTGAACGAGACGGCTTCTGTTTCAGTCCCAGTCTTACTTTATGCACTGGAGACTTTAAGTTGTACATTGCACCGTGACTGGCTTCCAAACTAACTAGTGATGTCAAACTACGCTCAAATGTTCGTGTATCAAAATCAGATTTAGAGCAGAGAGAGACGTTTCCTCTGACACCAGAAAGATGTGAAAGCTGCCTCCTCAAACTCTGCAAACACATTGTTCTGTAGAGCAAAAGTTAAACGTCCAAGTGAGGGAACAATAAGACAAGAGGATGGAAAATCAGGTTTTTATCACTAACTTGTATGTATCAAGATGCATCAGTTACCTACTCGACATGAGGTAGCCGATTGGATATCTGACGTGTGTGTGTGTGTGTGTGTGCGTGTGCCCAGTTTGCACTGTGTTGCAAAGAGATAAAAATATAAAACACACTGAAGAAAATGCAAGGGAAACCTTGACAGTAACTTTCTTCTCCATCCTCCTCCTCCACCATGCAGGCGTTGAACGAAAGCGCATCGCGGCTGTTCTGCAGCGGTGAGGAGAGCAAGGTGGAGGAGGGCGTCGCCATCATGGATGAGGTCGTAATCCCCTGCCTTCACCTGATGAGCCGGGACTCGGCTTTATCCCAGGAAGACCGGGACGCCATGGAGAGCATCCGCAGCCACTGGTGCTGCTGCCTGGGCCAGGACATGGACGGTACGACGAGTTATACAAACACATCAGCACGTCTTATAGTCACAAGTCACATTTCAGTTTTCAATTCTTTCAAACATCCAGGTCCAACATAGAAATAGAAAATTCCTTATTAATACCAAAGAACAATGTTCATCTATTCAACTAAAAGACACTAAAATAAACCTCCCGTTTCTACTGCTCTTCCTCTGTGTCCAGACTCATTACAGGTGAAGCTGGGCGAGTTGCTTCCCCGAGTTCTGGACGGTTCCACTGAGACAGTAGTGCTTAAAGACCCACCCAAAGTCCACGTCAACCAGGCCCACGACCTGTGCAGTCGCCTGGCCGCCGTCATGGAGTCCATTCACAACACCTCCATAGTCGCCGTCAAGTAAAGTCCTGGACGAGACCCTCCAGCGACTTCCTTCAACCGCGCGTGCTCATGTGCTGAACGACTGTGGGGCTGAAGCATCGTGTAGTTTTCCGCAGGCCACATTGTGTATTTCATTTTAGCTGCTGGTGTTTGGTGTTGCACATGAATATCATTTATCATGTTATCATAGCAAGCTTTAAGCACTCATTAGGGGTAGATAGGGGGTGGGGGCAGGGCACGTGCTCGTTACAACAGCATTACTGCATTCATACATTTTACCCCAAATTACATTCTCTCGCCCCATGTGTTCAAAAGAAAAATACTAACAGTACTTTAAAAGTCATAATGGCCTTAAAACAGCAGCAGGTTATGCAAAAGAGGCTCGTATGACCTGCAGAACTGGCAACCGTCATACAGTTATTTATTGACCAGATATCAGTGAACACATGCACGATAGAGACTCTTTGCCCTCAGATTCTCTTTGACGTTAAAACACAGACTTAACTTTATCTTAAGAGCACGTTACGTCCTCACGTGGTTTCTTAAAACTGCACAGAGAGGCGTAAAGATGTGTGTAGCTGTAACGTGCTGAACGAGAGACGATATTACATCAGCAGAACAATGACGTGTTAGATTCTGCAGAGTGTTTTACTGACTGGCAAACTTGTTAACTTTAAACACTGGCAACAATTAGACTGTCACTCAGCTCTGCAGGGAGTGACTAGATGGATGATTTGTTGATTGTGTTGCTAAGCATTGTGAACGCACGATGAAGCCTTTTATATGGGGCTAAAAAAACAACAAAAAGAAACACTAGATTTGTACTGCACAGGAACAGATACTGTTTACTAGCTTTTTTTTTTTTAAATATATGTTTTATATTACTTTGTATTTTTCCTAAACAGACTCTAGAAAAAGCTCAGAAAGATGTCTACAGTACAATTATGCATAAACATATTAAGGGTTTTCTGTACAACGCACTCAGATCTCAGTACATCTGTGGACAGAACCTTACGGATACAGATGTGCCTTTTCTGCCTTTTCTCTGTAAGCCACAATATGAAACGACAAACACAGGACAACAATAGAAAAAAATTAAAAAAAAGGATTTTATCTTGTGTCCCAGATGCAAAGCAGTTTCATGAATGAATCCTCCAAATCACAGTTTTCAGACCAGCAACATGGCGCCTCCTGTTAGAGCCATTTCTGGCTGTCGAATTCACACTGCCTTTTCACTTGTAGTCTGTGATGATACTCAATAAATGTTTTAAATACTCTCTGTATTCTCCTTTTATTATTGACTGTCTTCATAATGAGGTCTGTGATAGTTCATATCTTTAAAGAATAATGCTGGTTATAACTTTACATACACGTTACTCATTGTCAGTGAATTCATCCCTCTAACTCGCTGGTGTTGTCAGACGGGCCAAAGCCTGATATAGCGTTTCCCCCGTTGTTATCTGAAACCAAATCCACATTGCACTCAGGCGCTGTAGTTTAATTTGAGTAAATCCCACATACATCGCCCTGCCGCCGTTAATATTCTCCAGAGCACCTTAATGTCTAACCAACAAATGCTCTATTTACTCCTGTTTGAGTGCAGTTTACTAAAAACTGCAGTGCCCAGCTGTTAAAAGAAATTACTGGGCCTTTTCTAAATGTATAGTTTTCAAAGATTTACACCATAGGCAAGAACCATTGGGACAGATTAGAGAAGCCAGAAAGTAGTTAGAGACAAACGTTGTTGATTTTTGGTCCTTTAATTGGATCTGTTGACATTAATAGAAATATAGAATATTTCCTTCCTCCTCCTTTAACTGTTAAAGTTAATTTAATATTTTCAGAGATTAGGCCATCAGTAATTCTATTGCCATTGATCCCCCCTCCTTATGCACCTATTTGGTCGTATCTGCATGGCTAGCAGTTGTTTTACATTGCCTTATCTTAATTGCAGGGATTCTGTGCTATTTTCATGGCTTTAGCTGGGAACAGCACACATAATCTTCACATAAATTCACATAAGCCCCTTTTTATCTCTGTGTATGTGTGTAATACTGTACAACAATAGTGTGTTATTTCATCAGGAAATAAAGTCTTTAGCATTAATCGGGTTTAAATGCACATCAAAAATACAATTATCCTGAGATTAAGACAATAATACTGAGTCAGACTCTACAATGGGGTAGATTAACTGCCCTGATGTAGGATGTGTCAGGACCAAGGTAAGAGGTGCTGTGTTTTCGTATTAAAAAAAAAAAAAAAGAAAGAAACATTTTTATGCTTTTGTTTTTAATTTACAAAAGTTATGATTCATTGAAGCATATTTGAGAGAATCACAGCATAGGAAAATTTTGAGATTTGGCTCAGAAATGTTAAAATATATATGTTAAATGTATGATTTGTATATTAAATATTAAAAATATTTTGGCTGCACAATGAAAAATTTTACCTCTAGTAAATCCATACTCCTCATAGGTTTTGAATACAGGACTTGTGAGATTATGTATTTTTAAAGTGTAGTTTTTTCTACTTTTACTTAAGTAAGAGATCTAAATATTTTTTCCACGAGTTCTCTCTCTCTCTCTCTCTATTTGTGGACTTTCAGAATATGTTCCAATGAAACATTAAATAGTAAAGATTTACCACCTGGAATTGAAAAAGTACTCCCCGTCGGGGAATCGAACCCCGGTCTTCCGCGTGACAGGCGGAGATACTGTCCACTATACTAACGAGGAAGGCGGAAGAATCTATGTGACACTTTCACGCACTCAGTGGACAGGTTTCTCACCTGGATTTTACAGCCGGTACATTTATTTGTTTGCCCTGCAGTGAAGTACATTTCATACGGCATTATTTCAAGCTGACAAATAAGTGATGCAAAAGTATCACTTATTTTTTCATATTATCAATGTGGTAAAGGGAACCTTTTATTTTTACTTCCACAGAAGTAAAAAAAAGTCAGATACTCCCCGTCGGGGAATCGAACCCCGGTCTTCCGCGTGACAGGCGGAGATACTGTCCACTATACTAACGAGGATGTAAAAGATGGTCATGTGACCCATTCAACGAATCAGTAGACAGGTTTCTCACCTGAACTCTCACTTATTCTCAGTTAAATTAATTCTCACTTAATCTGCAGTGGAGTACAATTCATGCGGCAATATTTCAGGATGACAAAAAGTAGTGCAATGGTATCAATTATTTTTATTATTATTATTATTATTATTATTGTGATAAAGGGATTTTTTTCTTTTACTTCCACAGAAGTTAAAAAAGTAAGTTACTCCCCGTCGGGGAATCGAACCCCGGTCTTCCGCGTGACAGGCGGAGATACTGTCCACTATACTAACGAGGAAGTTGCAGGCGGTCATGTGACTCATTGGCCCGGAGGCGGGGTTTTATCTAAACGCCCTAAACCGTTTCCCATTCATTCCCTATGGTAGTGCTAAACCACTACGGGTGTAATATATGTTTGGCCACTATGACATGGTGGCGCTGTTCTTGGTTTGAAAAAAAAAAAAAAAATTCCTCTAAACCTTTATTCCACGCAAACCTCGGAGGAGACAAGACAAGTCTTTACACACTTTACACTCATTTATCAAAGGTAAGACACTTTGTTTGTGATAAATATGAAAATACAGGATGAATTTGCAATCTGACCAGATTTCAGTTCAAACAGTTTGCTACGCTTACGATGACGTTACTGCTAGCTAATAATTCCCTTGGTTGAGTGACGTGAATAACTGATCTATCAGTCCGGTTTGGTGTAATTACGTGCTAAATGATGAATTAACATGGTCATGTTTTTTAGTGAAGGGTGTGATATTATGTTTTTACGTCATAGTATTATGTTATGACATGAAAACATCTTGTCAGTAAGTTTCTGACAATGTCGTGTCGACGTTAGCTCAGCGCCGCTCGTTTGGTTAGTGACCTATGAAGCATATAAGTCTGTGGAGTAAATAACATAAGTAAATAAAGTCAGTTCCTCCCCGTCGGGGAATCGAACCCCGGTCTTCCGCGTGACAGGCGGAGATACTGTCCACTATACTAACGAGGAAGTTGCAGGCGATCATGTGACTCATTCAACGAGTCAGTGGACAGGTTTCTCACCTGAACTTTACAGTTGAAAAATTCACTTGTTTAATCTGCAGTGAAGTACATTTCAGCTGTAGAGGAATGCATTGGAATTGTCTTTAAAAACCCACAAAATTTCACCTTTTTTCGGAGTCACCCAGCTCTCCTAGAAATGTGATTCAAACTATAAAACGGAGGAAAACTTCTGCTCTCTCCAAAACACATCAACTGTTTTTACATAACATGTAAACTTTTCAAACTGTGAGCACTCAAAGGAGGAGTGCAAATCACTTTTTCTTCAGAGTTAGAGTGAAAGCGTCAGTTGGCTAGAGTGCGTGAAGCAGTAAAAAAAATAACCTTTATTTTTATTTTTAACTCGAGCTCACGGCCAAACCGTAAAAAGGAGACGAATAATTATTTCTGAAAATGTAGACATAGTTGTTGGGATTCATAAAATGTAACTTTGACTGGCAGGGTCTGCACAATATTTAAACGGGGGTGCCGAGTCCGGCAGCAATACCTGTCTCACTCTCATTGACACCTAATGTAATCGTCTTTTTTTTTCAAAAGAATCTCACTCTGTCTTCGCACTGAGCTTACGCACTCATTTTAAGGAATATCTGAATAAAATAGAGACTGTAGAAACTTCTGGCTTCAGTGTCTGTCACGGTGTTTTCGGTTTTTGAAAAGAAGTAACGGTTTTCTCATAATTTGCAGTTGTTTTGAAGCCATGTAGAAGCCAAATTCTGGGCAGATTTTCACATTGCCATGGCAAC
>NW_019524896.1:162895-191095 GCF_002814215.2 Seriola lalandi dorsalis | reverse complement strand
GCTGAGACAGAGGAGAGGAGAAGCTACTAGCCCTCTCTCGCTGTCACTTCTAGTCGTGTTGCTCTCCTCCCCAGTAATGTTAAATTTAGCACAGAAAAAATATAATAGTGGTAATTTAAATAGCGGTTCAGGGGATTTATTAACCCTCAGGGGTCCCTCTGTCCTTTTTTGGACATTTTCTTCACTTTTCTTTTTTGATTTGCTGATCATTTTGGCTGTGTTACAGCTGAAGGTATGGAAGTTAAAGAAGTCATTTACTCCCCGTCGGGGAATCGAACCCCGGTCTTCCGCGTGACAGGCGGAGATACTGTCCACTATACTAACGAGGAAGTTGCAGGCAATCATGTGACTCATTCAACGATTCAGTGGACAGGTTTCTCACCTGAACTTTACAGTTGATAAATTCACTTGTTTAATCTGCAGTGAAGTACATTTCATTCGGCAGTATTTCAGGCTGACAAAAAGTAGTGCCATAGTATCAAGTATCGTTATTATCACTATTATCATCATTATCATCAATGTGGTAAAGGGACTTTTTTTTTTTTTAACTTCCACAGAAATAAACAAAGTTAATTACTCCCCGTCGGGGAATCGAACCCCGGTCTTCCGCGTGACAGGCGGAGATACTGTCCACTATACTAACGAGGAGAGGTACTGACCCATCGTTGAGCATCTCCGAGAATTCCCAGTGGATGTCGGTGTCTTATCAAATTATGTTCACACATTTCACAAAAGACACAGCTAAAGGTGTATCCACTGGTCAGATTGGTCATAGGCCAGTCTCTACCTCTCCTCGTTAGTATAGTGGACAGTATCTCCGCCTGTCACGCGGAAGACCGGGGTTCGATTCCCCGACGGGGAGTTTTTGCAGTCGTTTCAGTTCATGAAGGCACCATCCGACGACTTTAACTAACAGTCTGTGAATGCAGCGCGAAGACTGCGTCGTTCTACGTTAGTTGCGTTAGTAGTCACGTGATTCCGTGAACAGAAACAAACATGGCGCCGCGAAATTGATCAAAACTCTTCCGTGAGTGTTTTTAAACTAAAAATTGTTTGATTTATTGTTGTTTTTCAGTTGCTGCTGGTCAAATAAATAAACAAGCACATAGTATTTGATTCAATCATACGGTTATTAAAAAAATTAAAACGAAAATGCGAATGCTATTTGTATTTTTTAGTGTCTCGTATTCACTTTGCTTCTATATGAATCGATGTTTTCGCGCTGTTTTGGCAAATTTTAAACCTAAACAGAAGATATTCGCAGCGACTGACCCTGTTAATATGAGCTGGACTCGTTAGTATTTAATTTCAAATGTCTTCAGTCATCCCGTGCCTCTGACTCAGCTTTTTCTTTTCTACTTTTAACACAGAGGTCAGATTGTTTTGGGGTCCACACTCGAGCCGCCGGGACCGATGAGAGGAAGAAGAGGACAGGCTTCATCGTCATCATCAGGTAAACCAGGTAAATACTGCCGAGAGTAGCAGTGGCAAGTGCTCTCTTGTTAGCTTTGCTGCTGTTTGGATGAAATCCACCTTGAACTACTTCAGTAAACTCAAGTTGAAGAGTTTGAACGGACAGCACATTTTTTTCTATCAAACATCAACAAAATATTTAATTTTTTAAGTTTTAAAAACAGTAAATTGGACCCAAACATTTGGATATAAGTGTATGTTTTTAAATTTCATTAAACACAGCTGTACATAAGAAATATATATATATATATTAATGAGTATGACTGTACATATCACCTTTTTGTTTGTTTGATTTGTTAGCAATCTGGGAGGGTGGCAGGTCGACATTAAGTTTGTCTGCACTTCTGAATGAAATCAACAGTATTAACTTCCAGGTAAGAACAGCAATAGTGCGGCTTAGTTTAAAAAAAACAAAACAAATTGTAAGGATAATTTGTGCAATTAGCTCATGTAGAAGGTGTTAGAGAAGTAATGTTAGTGCCTCTGTTGGTTGAAGTTCCTCAGGAGCAGATCAGGATGCCTCTGAGGAAGCAAACAAACAAGGATGCGAGTGACATTCCCTCTGAAAGCCAGCAGATCGACGAAAGCACACAGGAGCAAGAAGCTGTCGATGACGGAGACGACAAGGTAGGAGACTGTGAATATTAGCTAGAACCAAACTGAGATAAATACAGGTTCAGGTTTATATGTATAAACCCTAGAGTTACAGAGCAGAGCATCACTGTGGCTGAATAAACAAAAGCTGTGTCTTAACCGTTTGACGTTTAACAAGGCTTCGCGTGAACTTGATTAAACTTAAATCTGTTGTTTGTTCTTCCAGGACGAGCTCTCATCATCACTTCTGTTACCGCCAGTAGCGAGACACAAGCGCAGGAGAGAGAGGGAAAACAAATCCAAAAACAAAGGTACGTAGCACATGACCATGAAGGGTCAACTTTTACCTTCTTTTGTTTTTCTTTTGTGCAGGTAAACACAAGAGCAAGATCAGAAACTGTGTCCATGTAACTAGAAATAATTCTGAACTGAGCTGATTATTATTATATTATTATACAAATGTTGTTCGTGTGAGTAGAAAACAGCTCGTTGCAGTGAATCGATGTCCAGGCTGCTTTTATGTATCACACCGTCACCACACATGATACTGTGTGTAGAATATTTAGTCAAACATTGTTCAGAAACTGTCTCTGTTGTCGTCAGACATGACAGAGGAGGAAATGATGGACCTGGCCCTGCGTCTGAGTGAACAGGAAGCCAGTGACACGGCGCTCAGACTGCAGCAGGAAGAAGAGGCCGTGATGAAAGCCATTCAGGAGAGTGTGAGTACAGCGCTACTGATGATTTTAACATCTGGAGTAATTACAGCCAAGGATCACTGACGTTCAGAGCTCCTGGCGTCATCCTTCTCGTGTTGTTCTTCCTCTCTCGTAGATGGTCGGTCAGAAACAACCGTGCCCTCCTTCCCAGAGTCAGAGCCTGCTCGCCAACGCCGAGGCCTCGCTCAGACTCTGCGCTCGGCGGAAGCTCCTCTACTCGAACGCGAAGAAGGCGTCGGCCGTCGATCAGGGAGCGTCACAGGAAGTCTGCGCGGCTGAGACAGACCTGAACAGAGGTGAGCCTGCTCAAGTATGTTGTTAAATATCCTACGGTGCTTCGTAGGTAAAATTAGATTCAGCTGAAGCACCGCGGCAGGAAAGGAAAAATACATCAAAAGGTTTCAGGGAAAATAAATAATTTAGCTTTTGCTGGCATGAAACCAAACTGCTGAAAGTCCCATGGATTTGAAAACATGGCGTGTTTTATTCCCAGACGCAAAAGGAAGTGGAAATGAAAATAATAACAGGAATAAAAAGCGGAAAAGGAAAGAAGGAAGTCCTCTGCTGGAGATGCCGGATCTGTCCCAGACTCAGAAGATCAACCCTCAGGCTTCACCCTGCAGCTCCGAGGCTCTGTCACTGCATCTGGACTCACCGCAGGTTCGTCTGGAAACATCTGTCACTTTTTCTTTACTTCACATTTTACAGAGTTACAACGAATGGTTATTTATGATCACAATGATAATGTAATTGATGACTTTGTTTGACGTATATGTGTGTGTTTGTTTTCTCCTCTCTGTGACTCAGAGCTCTGATTCGACCCAGATCGAAGACTGTCAGCTCATTAAATCCCCCGTCTTCCCCTTGACCAGCTGCAGTGCAAAAGTTCAAGTCCCCCGGTTGAGCCAAGACCTGCTGGAGACCTGCAGGTCCTCAGGGTTTGTATTGTGCTCTCAGGACACCTTGACCTCGACTGAAATGTCTGTCCCCGCTCAAGTCAAGAGTCCGACGTTTCCCAAAAGCCCCAAAAGCTCCAGTAAACTCACAGCCTGTCCTAAAAGTCCTGTCTTCTCGGGGACCGATCAGGGGGACGACGGAGAGACGGAGCTGGATCCTGAGTATCTTAAAAGTCCTGTATTTGGCAGGACTACTCGGCGTGAGGGGTCTCCAAGTGCCTCCAAATCCCACCCAACCTGTGAAAACTCAGGGTTCATGTTCACTTCTCAGGACAGTTTAACTTCCTCTGTGAGGTCCACATCCTGTCGGCCTCAGAGCCCAGTATTCCCCAGAAGCCCCGGTCCTCTCAACAAGCCCGCCCCCCCAGAGAGACCAACAATCTGCAAAAGCCCCGTGTTCTCAGAGACCGACCGAGGACGGACGGAGCAACGTCACAGCTGCTCGACGAGCCCGGTGTTCAGCAGGACTGGACCACGACAGAGGATTCATCTGGACCTGCAGGACAAGTCTGAGGGTCCTTCAGGGATCAGGGATCCTTCTCAGGGTCCGGGGCAGGTGAGTTCAGGTGTCTGTGCAACGGGGGAGGACGTTTACAGATCCTTCAGTAAAAGTACTAATAACACTGTAAAAATACTCCACGACAAGTAAAAGTATGTGAGTATAATCAAGGTTTTTAACTTTTATTTATGGCTGGGCCTCAACTAATGAATGGAAATCATTAAACGTGATTATTCATTCATAAACGTTAGAAAACTGAAAAGAGTGGTGTCTTCAGACTTGACGGGAGTTTACTGTGATATAAGACGGGAAGCAGCAGCTGCAGCAAACAGCTGGAACTATGAAAAATTACATCAGTTATTAAAATGGTTTAAACTTTCTGACCTTGAAACCTGAAGAATTAATTTTACACACTGTTGAATAGTTTAACCTTTAACATATCGTATTTCTAAACATCCATCCAGACATTTGATAAGTTCCTGCTCGTTTCTTCTTCTTCTTCTTCTTTCTGCTTCAGGACAACAAGACTGACCTCAAACCAGACGGCAGTTTGAACAAGATCACCTCATCCCAGTCAGGTACAGTGAAACATCACTCACTCAGGGGTCAGGGGTCACGCTAACGCCTACATCGCTGATGTACCAGATCCTGCGTGTTGGTCAGAGGGTCTCTGCTCTTTCCTGACTGTGTCTCCTGGTTTTAGATGAAGCACAGGAGCCGAATGAGACGTCTAAAGGCTGCAGCTCATCGGAGAGGGAGCTGACCAGTGACATGACGCTGCTGTGGTCGGACGATGACGAGGCCGTCACGGTACAGAGACGCTCTCACTGTCACACAGTTTTAATCCTCCGTCTGGACTGATCTGATTTCTGATTCGACACATTTATTAATACTCATGACTGAACACACATGCTTTCCTGCTGCCTCCAAAATACTCACTACAGCACCAAATGTGAATTAATCCGCCGCTGAAAATAGTCCCCAACAAATGCACTTATTTCCCCCTGTTTGTTTATGACCTGTCGTGTCTTTGAGCTTTTACCTAGACTCAGCAGTGCGTTCTTAAATGATAAAATGACGTTCAGTGTTGGTTTGGGTTTTTAATATCACCAGACTTTGTCTTTAGGTGCCAATTTTCACCTGTTATTCACATTATAAAACACATTATATCAAATAAATTCGACACTTTACTTAAAAATATAATTAAATCATGTTTTTTTTCCCCATATAATCGAGTCATAGCCCTTATTTTATTTACCGCTCAAGCTTCTGAAGAGCAAACACACTTCAGTCGCAATTTCTCAGTAAATCTTTGCTTCCACTTCTTCGTGTATTTTTCTATATTGACTCTTTTTACTGTGTCTTCAGTTACATATCTAGTTAATTCTGCATCTGTTGCAGCCGGTCGGCTCTCCCAGCCCCGTCTTCCCAGAGGAGAGGCCTGGTCCTCGGGCAGATGGTCCGGCTGCGTCCCTGAACCACGTGACTGCAGCTTCTCCAGGGACGACCGGGTCCAACGGCAGGTAGAGAAATCACCTTCATCGTCATCAAAAGATCAGAGTTTCTTTATCGTGTATCAGGCTGGTAATCTGCTCCTGCTACAGTTGGTTTGGTTGTCAGCTGCTTCTGAACTTCGGTGCTGCTGTTCTTACCTGGAATTTAATACAGCTGCTTTAATCAAGAAGCATCTTTAATGTTGACGCTGGCTGCACTGCTGCGTTTCTCCCTCTGTTTGTTTCCAGCCTCAGGTGCGTCTCAGGTCGGAGTCTCGATCAGAGCGGCCCGGACAAACAGATCTCGCTCGGACCTTCTTCCTCTTCCACATCCACCTCGCGACAGCAGCCTTCCACCACACAGCGAGAACCACGGCCACCCAGCAGCGAGGGGGCGGTCGGCAGGACGTCACCCCCACCTGGGGAGCCTGCAGACGGACCAACGGTTCACTACTACTGGGGCGTTCCCTTCTGTCCACGAGGCCTGGACCCAGACACCTACACACAGGTGGTTTGTTTCATCGTATGTAGAAGTAATAAACACGCGTTCAGAGTCAGAGTCACGGAGTGGAGTCTAATCTGTGTCTGTCTCTGCTCTCAGGTGATCCTGGCTCAGATGCAGGTGTATGACAGGAGTCTGAAACAGGCTCAGAGGTGTCTGCTGAGGAAGGCGGAGTGGGGGGAGCCCATCCTGCCACAGCCAGAGGTACGATAATCGTCCTAACACACACACATAACCTGATGTTTCAAAGCAAATCACTGAACAAACAGTACATATATTTTATTTCTTTCTTTCCCAGAAATCCCCCTCACCCGAGCCGACCGTTGAATCACCTCAACATCACGTTATTCGAAGGTAAAACTCTTCTTCTCCTTCTTTTACTCCAGTTGAGTCAGAAACGAATCATTGTGTAGTTAAACGCTGAGACAGAGAGTTATTCACATGACTCAAAATAACTTGTTTCATCAAACAACATAAGAAGTGTGTTGTCAGCATCCTGTCGACATAGTCACACAGTTCTTACTAAATGTGGAGTAAGAACCTGTTTGTAATCTTGAGTTTCACAGTTTCCATATGATTTACTCTAAACCAATTGAATTAATACAATAATTAGATATTAGAGTGGAAAGAAAAAGTAAATAAGCCCTTTGTAGTCCGTATTTACCTATTAATGTTGTCTTAAAATATTGTCGGTCAGTAAGTGAAATCCAGATGTGGGCTGCCAGCTGAGATGACTCTGAAGACACAGACACACAATGAAAAGAAAGAAAGAAAAAGAAGCAGCTCAGAGATGGTTAACGTTTCGAAAGATAAAATATCCAATAATTAAATAATGTTTTAGTGATTTTATCGTGCATGCTGGCGACTTTTTAAAGTCTGCTTCATCGTGGTGTTTTCCAGTTTGAGCTGGACGCTGCACTGAGAAACAGGAAACGCCGTCTCTGTCTGCAGTGACGCCTTTTTGCCACTAGGTGTCAGCAGTCAGTCCGATCGCTCAGCTGCTTCTGTAGAGACGCCAACTTCAAATGCACAGTCTGGTTTGTTGAGTTCTCTGCCCCGTTTAACTCTCACCTTTTCAGACGTGGTCTCAAGCTGAGAGGCAACGGACTGCGTGAATCGGCTGACGACCCTCCTGCTGAGGCAGAGGAGGAGGAAGACGAGAAGGCCGGAGGGGAAGAGGAGGAAAGAGAGAAGGAGAACAAAGCGGAGGAGGAGAAGAATGAGCGGGGAGGAGGTGAAGGAGGACAGATGGACACAGATGACTGTGAGGTTTGTCCAGGTACGGCAAGCGCCTCGCTTTTATTCACATTTATACAACAGGCATTTTTCTACTCTAACTCCTGTTATTGATTTACTACATTTCCCAGAGTGCACTAGACAACCCTGAGAAAATGTCCATGACCTGATCCACACGTCACTTTCTCTCCTCCTCTCCTGTAGTTTTTTTATTGTATTGACGTCTCAGCCTTGTGGCCGAAGCTTAATTGTTTTGATGGATTTTCAAAATAAAAGAGGAGCTCAGGTAGACAACGTGCTTCTGATCTCATACGCTTGTGTTTTTACCCTCAGGTCAGCTCCCTGCTCTGTGGTGGAAGTTGTTACTTACAGGTTGAACTGAAACCTTCAGACTCAGGCAGCTGATAATGATCGGACAAGTGTTTTTCTTCTGTTTTTAATAACAGAAACACAACTGAGCGGCGACAGCACGCAAGATCTGACGATGATCACTGACGCTGGAGCCGAGGTGAGGTCATGTGTCCGGTCTCAAAAATACTCCAACTTTATTGGACCCAAGTGATCAGGAAATTTGTGGAAAATCTGTGAATTTTATTAGTTTTTATTAAAAAAATCAAACTTGAATGTTGTTGGTTCATGTGCTTGAGCTTGACCTCTGTATAATCAGAGTGGCCCGAGTGTTTCTGTAGTTCCCACAACGCCAGCAGAGTGAGACATCTTCTCTCTCTAGTGGATCACTTCACGTCAATTTTACAGGAGTCTTTATTAATCTTTCATTTATATCTTTAGATTTATTTATATTTATTTTCCTATCAATAAACACAGGAAGCTACAGCTGTTATACCACTGTTGATGCATATCAAATGAAGATCATTAACTCGCTGTCGAGTATCTACAACACTATTTAATTAATATGATAAATTAAAATCAAAGGTAAAGTTGGATAAATACAACACTGATAACTGAAAATCTGAAGTCAATATAGATATAATGACTGCTAGATATTCGTATCCTATTTGTTTTCTTTGTGTCAAAGGTTTGAAGTCATCTCAGTTTGACCACCAGAGGGCGCTGACGTGTTTTTACACTGTAAAATGTCTCCTACACGACATATCCTGATCTCAGTGGTTAAAAAAAAATCCTTATCAGAAATGTTTATGTAAGAAATCAGAAGGTTTTATCAAATTTTAACTTAAGTATCGGCCTAATTTCATGATTTAAGATGACCAACTCTGTAGTTTTAAACCAGGACCTTCAGTATTTGGATCAAATAGCTCTTGAAAAATAAGGTGTGTTGACTAAATTCATATTTAATATTGATTTAAATTCATATTTAATTAACACTGGGGTGAAGATGAGCATCAGATCGGACTCGGCATCGACTTAAATCCAGTGTGGAAAAGGAGTCCGATCAGGATCAAGATTAAAAAACAAACTTGATTGTAACATCCTCATCAATTAGTTTGTTTATCAAGTCACTTTGACTTCACAGAAGGTTTTACTTTCACTGTGCAGAGTGAAACCTGCAGGTTACAATCAGTCCAGACTCATCTACTGATAGATACAAAGGAGCTGAACGATCAGCTGATTGACAGGAAATTCATTGACAACAATTGAGATAATCAGTAACGGACACGAACAGAAGTTGTAACACGAGCACAGATGAGATGTTTCGTTCAGTAGCCTGAAAGATGTGAAGTTTAGATTTTAATCAACAACCTGACATGTTTTTGTTTTTTTGCTTTACCCTGATTAGCACACTAAGTGTTTACCTGCCAGGTGGCTTTGATTTCTCCACAGCTCCGACCTGAAAGCCAACATCTCCCTGAGGTCGAGGTGATTCTCCGAGACGATTCTTCAGCCAAAGCCGAGCCACAGGAGGAGGAGGAGATGGAGGTGGACGTGGACGTGGACGTGGACGTGGAGGTTGACGGTAAGGCCGCACAGTTACAACAGAAAACCTAAAAATGCATGTAAGCAGAAAACCTGTCTTAAAAACCGTGTGTGGCTGTTTTCAGCTCCAGTGGATGGAAAGACGGAGGGAAACGTCCCCATCAGCAGCCGAAAGGCGGAGGTAACGGGGCGCGGGGAGGATCCGGATGTGGAGGAGATAGAGGACAGAGGGCTGAAGAGGTCGACGTCTCCGGAACCAGAATCAGCCGCCGTCCCTGAAAGTCCTGAGACCAACGTGGACTGTCCCATCTGTCAGGGATCGTTCCCCGTGACAAAGATCGAGCTGCACGCGGCGTACTGCGACGGAGAGGTGGCTGTCGTGGACGAGACGAGGCCTGAAGTCGACCGTTTTCAAGGTGAGAGGAACTTCCTCCTTAACACCCGGCCTCCAGTTTCATGGCTGTGAACCAGTCAGCGTCCCATGAGGGAGGAGCTACTGTTTGGTTTTTGTAACGGTGACTTTTATGAGCAACGTCTCCTCACAGAGTCTCGTCTCCACTCATGCTAACTAGCTTTCAAAGCTCCTCAGACCGTGGTTTGTCGTTGTGTTGTTTCCTCTGTCACGCTCCTCCGACAGCGTCATATGACAGACAGATGTATGTTGTGTTGACAGCGTCACTGAAGCCACGCAGGAAGAGAACGAGGAGAGGAGAGGTCACGGCTGAAGAGACAGTGGACTCCTCCAGCACCGATAAGTAAGAAGCTGTGACCCGTCATCTTTACCTGGAGCAGCTGGAGTGTTTCCTGGCAGATTTCTTCTTATTTAATCCGGTTTTGGTCTCACGATTCCTCAGGCACCAGGAGAAGTGTTACATCTGTCAGAAAGCCGTTCCTCTGAGAGACTACAGCCGACACACCGAACTCTGCATCCGACGCCGGGCGTCCAAGACTGAAGCGGTAAGCCTCCTTACACACCGGGTAACGGCACCGCACACACTTTTTGGTTGAGATCTGTTGTGTTTTTGACGTGTAATAACTTTTCCCTTCTACGTTTCTGACCTTCCAGAGAGGAAACCTGCTGTCGGCTCTGGAGCAAACAGAAAGCAGGGACTCAGGTGAGTCTGAGCATCAAGTTATGACCAAGAAACCTTTTCAGAAACTGAGGAACTTTACCTGCTTTTCAAACGGAGGTTACTGTTACTGAGGTTACTGACACCTTGTTGTTGTTGTTGTTCTGTGTTCACAGAGGCCGGACCGTCTGGATCCAGACTCCAACCAGAGTAAGAGAGCTTAGAAAACAGGATTTATTTTACAGTAGTCGCTTTCATGGGAATCTGGTTTCAAAGCTGTCGTTTATGATCTTACATTTTAATTTTGTGCATCTCTTTACATTAATCTGACGGTCACAACAACATCTGTCAGACCAACGGTAATAAATTTAATACAATAAAAAAACAAAAGACAAAAATAATTAATCTGATAGGTCAAAATAGATAGATAAAATACAGAAACATAACTAATCCAAATAACTAAAATAAGAAAGGTTGGTGTGTACAAGAGAAAGAGGACGTTTGGGGAAAAGAACTTAATCCATCTTTCCCATATTTTCATGAATCTCTCCTGTTGCATCCTGATATATAAAATAATTCTTTCCATTCTAAAGATTTCATGAATCATGTCAGTGTTTTAAACACTTTCTAGTCGTGGCTTTCCAAAATAAATATCCATCCAAAGAAGAAGCATTTTCTAGTGGCGCTTTTGTTTATTCTGTAGGATTATAATGTTAAGAATAAGTAAGCTCTTAATCTGAAAGGTAACTGCTGCTGTCAGATAAATGCTAATGAAGTAACAGTTTAAAGTAGCAGAAACTTTACCTGAGTGCTGTGCGTGAGTACAACACTCCTGGATTCATGTTGTCGTCTACTCTTTCACTTTTAGAGAGGTCATCGACCTGCGGGACGACGACGACGACGACAATGAAGAGGTGGGCGCCGTCGCGGCGTTCAGGGTCAGCAACTCTCCCATCAGATCCTTCACTCCGATCTCGGAGGCCACCGACTGCCTTATCGACTTCAAGAAACAGCAACGAGGCAAAAAGCCGAGCCAAAGACGAAGATGAGGAAAGAAGACTGCGAACCGGAGCCTTAACTGAAGAACGATCATGGCGTCAGGACGTGACATCACATCACATCATATCACAGTTAGAAAATGACTGGACGACACCTCCTCCTGGGTATTTGTGCAGGTGAACGAACACAAACTGAACCCTTTGAATCTCACATCTGTCCGGAGTGCAGAGGAAACCTGGTCGTGACTCTTTCTGTGCCACTAAGTGTTTTTGTGTGTTTACGTTTGTTCGTGTCTCAGACTACCTCTTCACGTATCCACGCGTTTCCTCTTTGTTACTGGAGCTTTGCTCTCACACACACACACACACACACACACACACACACACCCACACACACACATTTACTGTCCTTGTCAGACTGGAAAACGAGAGGTGAAGTCACTGTGGGGATAAAACCACTTTTATCTGAGATATCTCAACAGCTACTGGACGGATGACAGTGACGGTTTTTACAGGCTTTCATGGTCCTCAGAGGATGAATCCTACTGGCTCCACCCATCTGTAACGTGCCGAACATTAGCATGCTGCTAATAATGTGCTCATTTGTTAGCATGCTCATGTTAAATGCTAAAAATTAGATACCAAAATACAAACATCCCAAATTTGAAAGTTTACTGTGTGTAATCAGTATATAAACATTCAACAAACGGTTTCTAACACACTACAGCGTGGCTGTAAGTGAAAGAAGAGCTGCAACGATGGACATGAAAGTTATTTAGCAACTATTTTTCTAAAACAAAAAAAGACAAATATTTGCTTGTTTCCAGCTTCTCAGGTGCAAGAATTTGTTGCTTTTCTTTTGTCACACACGATAATAAAGCGATTATCTTTGAGCTGTTGGTTCAAACAGGACGCGACGTCTGAAGAGGTCAACCTGGACTGTGGGAAATTATAACCACCATTTACTGTTTTCTGACACTTTAATTAATAGATTACTCAAACAATCAGCAGATGAATCTTAGTTGCAGCCCTAAAGCAGATATCATATTTAAGTGTTTACTAACGTACAGTATTTGTCAACAATTCTTACTTCACATGAAGATGTTTTTTAAATTATCCCAGCGGTGTGTGGTTCATTATCTGTTCATACATTCACAGGTGGCAAATACATAAATAAACACTTAGAGTCACTCACAGCTACATGATTACACATTTATATACTGATTATAACCGATTTAAAAGGGTTAATGCAAAATATTCAGTGTTAAATGGAGTCTGGATCCAGACCTCTGAGTCTGAACCACTGCACGCATATCTGATATCTTACTTTTAGTAATTCAGATTCAGTTCAATGAAAACTTTGTCGGCCGGATTAGAAATGATCTTTCTGTGCCAGTGTGGACGCAGGGCTGCAACTAACTTGTTAACTTATTTATTATTTAATCTGCTGATATAAATAGTAAAAGTCATAATTCCCTAGAGCCCTGACATCTTCACATGCCTCTCAAGCCAACAAATATATTTACTTAAAAAAAGGCAGAAGATTTTCACATTTGAGAAGCTGCATCCAGTGAAACTGACGTTTTCCACCAACGAGTAAAATCAGTTCGTAATCATTCATTTACTTCAGGAAAAAGAAACACTTTAAATGTCCATTTAGGCCAAAAGACAGAAAAAAGATTATTTTATTAATCAGTTATTTAGTCTTGAGTTTGCAGCCGTGTGGATCAATGAAATACAAAAATAATAAAAAAAATGTAACGTAGAATGTAAAATCTTTGAAACACCCGAAGAAACTTTTCACCTTCTGTCTCGGAAATCAAAACCTGTTTGTTTGACAATCCCTCGTCGGACACCTGCTCTTCATCCTCCTCGAGCAAACAGCGCGTGGAAGGAAGTGCAGTGAATCTAAAGCCTGATATCTCTGGATTTCCTCTTCTTCCTCACAGCTCTGTGAGGAAGGTTTGAGTTTCGTGCCGCTGAGAGTTGAACAGCAACAGAGGTGAACAAAGCCTTAAAACGTTTTTTTTTGGGGGGTGGGGAATTTATTTCAAGTTTGTTTTCTGTTCTGACGTGTTTTCATTGTGGACCATTTTCATAAAGGAAAAATATCTTTTCTCCATCTGCTCTCTCCTCTCTGGCCTTGAACAATGTGTCGGCACTTTAGCCTGAAGTTTGCAGGTTGAATAAGCAGAAGTAAAGTCTCTGTAACGCACCGAACGTGCATGTTCGCATGCTCGTTCGTTTTCAGAAACAATGAAAAATTCAGTTTAATCGTCCTTTTGTCCTTGAGAGAATCTTTCACCATGAAGCCACGGCTGATACAGAGTTTGTCCAACGCGCTGTGTCATTGTGGCGCTGAAAGTTTGAGGTTTGTGTTTCCTGTGAAACTTTGAAGCAATGCAGCGACGTGCCGGTGGTTGTTTTGTAAGACTCTGTCACAATGTTCAGTTGCACCAGCCGAAGCAAAAGTTCAGGAGGAAAAACTGTAAGCCGGATGAGCGATGACCTTTTACCATTTACCTCGTATTTGGGCATTTAGACATTTGTTCCTCGGGCTTCGGGCTTCAGCTCGTTCAATCTGAAATAAAACGGTGGAAACTACATTAAAGAGCAAAGTTCGGTTCATGTCTCAGCGCCACCGTCTGTGGTGGATGAGGTCAGAACAGTCACGTTCTCACACTCGAAACTGTGAAAACCGTTTTCCTTTAAGGAGTAATGTTGAAACAGAAAAGAGACATAAACTGTCACACAAAGTTTGAAGCACCTCATCTTCTTCTGCAGTGGTTTAATGGCAGCGACTGGAGAGTCAGCTGCACGAGCTCTTTATCAACCGGTCAACTCGTATTCACACAACAAACCCAAGTTTTCTTTTGCCAATTTTCTTGAAATTTGATTAAAATGTTATAAATAAATAAAATTATTACTATTAAAATTAAACTTGGATGGAAACTGGGTGTGCTCTAGCTTTAAGATTTCACTTCGAGGGAAAATGACTACAGAAAAACGAATACAGTAAATAATAGTCATTTAAATAATTTAAATGGTTTGTAAAAGGAAATAAAGATTTATATTTTTCCTTTAAACTTAATTTTCCAGGAAAAATCCCACATCTTTTTCAGCAGATTGAGTTGATCTGAGCTTGTCCATCTGCTGATGAAGATCATGTGATGTGACTGAAAGTCCAGAATAGCTAATCAAACCACCCTGTGAGATGTTTTCTCACCTGTGTTTGCTTGATTTAGAGACTAAAATCACGTTGTTGACAAAAAACACACATTTATTTTAGCTCAATACAATGAAAACTTTATTAGAACCAGATACAGTAAATAAACATGACCTGACCTGTTTGTCCATCAGTCAATATTCAAAATACTCAAAATTAGAACATGTTTTCATAAATATTTGAAGTTAAAAACAAAAAAATCGAAAACTGAAAGTGCTTAAATGAAACTTTGTGCAGACATTCATGATCCCCAGAGGATGAAATGTCATAACTCACAGAGGAAGCTCCTTAGCTCATAATTAATCATTAAAATAATTGTTTTTAAATTGTTAATTTACACCAGTTTTCCAGGTCACATTAATGAATTTATTAATGATATCACAAATATTATTTATTTACAACTGAGAAGGTCTGACGTATATGTGTTAAAGATGTCAGTAATTTTTTTGTCCCTTGTGGTTTCCGTCATTCTTTGACTGGTAAAAGTGTAATTATAAAAAGTAGCCTATTAAATTTGATTATTTGAGATGTTTAGATAGTTTTGCGGGATAAAACCGTCACGTGGGCAGTGCGTCAAAACATGTGACCATAGTTTTATTAATTTAGCAGCATTAAATTAATTTTAAATCAACTGTAGTGACGATTAATTTAAGGTGAATGTGGTCCTGCCGAGGTTTCCCTCCGCTTCACCGTCTCCACAGCCCGGTGTCCTCTCTGAAACGTGAAATCAGCTGTTTCTATCCGCGCCGCCGCATCCACCGCATCCTCCGCGTCGTTCCGCGTCGTTCCGCGTCGTTCCGCGTCTTTCCGCGCAGAGAAGCGAACAGCGCGCGTCTCCACATGTTGCGACATTAATCCCTCGTCCTCAGATGAGGTGGGTGTTAAACACGGTCCCGGACTGAGCTCTCTCACTCCGTCTCAGTCAGTGAGGAAGTTGACTGCTGTCAGTTCGAGCAGCGCGGGAAGGAGAGGTGAGTAACTTTACTTTTCTCAGGTTTTGCAGCTTCTTTTTTTCTTTTTTCTTTTTTTAAATGTGCAGCCAGTTTTTATTTTTACATGTTGATCAGCTGTTTGATTATTGTCGAGCTTTTCTTTTCCTGTTGTGTCCGATACGTTTCAGTGAAGCTTTTAAAAGTAAAACTAGTTCTCATCAATCGACTCCTACTTTTCACCCAGGGACCCTCAGCTTCCTCTTTAAAGGGCCCCAGAGCGGCCCCTGAACCCCAGATTTGAACCCTCAGCTGCTGTGCTCATGATTATCTCACACACTGGACTATAGACGTCACGCTGGCATGTCAGGCGTTTGAACATCTCAGGATCTTTTGTCAGCTCATGAACCGACTGGTCTGGTGTGTTTTCTGTCGCCTCCAGGTAGATCAGATCCACCTGACATGATCTGATGAAACTTTTTAAATGGGTCAGACTTGTCAAAAGCCTGTGGCTGCTGCTCCTGTAGAGGCCCAGCGAAGAGCCAGACTTGGTTTCAGGTGACAGATCAGATTCTGGATGTGATAATCCTGCACATTGGAGTTGTTTTTAAACCAGTCTGATACTTTAAAAGACTTTGAGTCAGATCTGGGCGAGAAAATAAATAAATTCTTATAAATGAGCCAAATACCAAACTGTTGCAAACTGTGTCCGTCCTGAGGTGTGTCTGCCGGGGCGTGGCTGAAACACAACCTGTGTGTGCGACATCCAGGTGCGAGAAGAGTGAGTGTTGCAGGTTTTCATTGCAGTGTGATGATGGGGGCAGTATTTAGTCCTGGAAACTTTTCTTTCTTATTGGTTGAGTTCAAAAGGCGGAGTTAAAGAGCCACCAGTCGTTCCTGTAATTTGATCTTAAAGGGACACTCCACCCAAAAGTACAACAAAACTTTTTTCCTGAGTGTTGTCATCAGCTGGAGCTTCAGGTGTCACAGCCTCCGTGTTTCCTCGGGGGATTTTCAGTGTTGCAGAGATCTGGACTCGTCAAATTAAAAGACTAAAAGTGAAATTTTTGACTGAGGTGAAAGATAAAATATAAATCCTTGATGATAAATTTATTTTTGACTTACGAATTAAACAGACTTTTTATTTATAATCACTGTCTTGTTATTTGTTCACAATTTTCTTCCACTCTAGCTAAATTTAAACACCAGTCAATTATTAAAGAAAATAATTGTCAGATCTATTAATAATGAGAATAATTGTTGGAGTTCTCATATGGAACAACCACAAAATTAACTAAAACAGTCCAGGTCTTAAAACTAGATTTTTACACAGAGTCATTGTCAAGCAGTGTCAGTCAAATTTGCAATTGAAATAAATAATTTAACCCTTGTGTTTAGTGCTATAACAGTAGATCATTAGCACTAAAACATGTTAATTAGTGCTAATTAGCTAATTTGTTTTGGAAGTATTTTGGTCATAAACCAAAGAATTGACTAGTTAAGATTTAATCCAATTTCCTTGCAGTAGCTGTCGAGACATTTCAAACATTTTAACCTGCTGGTGGCGCTACAGGAAAAGTCAGAGGTTCACCAAAGTTATTAGGATTCTTCCTCTAGGGAAAATTAATATCTGTACAAAATGTCACAATAATCGATTCTATATTTGTTGAGATATTTAAGTCTGAACCAAGTGGTAAACTGACCAACATTGCTATCTGCTAGCAAGGATAATGGAAAAGATGTAAATTGAGGCTCGATAGCAAATATTGATGAAAGGTGAGATTGTACACAGCTAGTGAACAATAACAAATATTTGAGCATCATGACAGACCACAAAGCGTCTATAAAATGAGTCAACAGACTACTTGCCATGTGACTTTATTACTGTCAATATCACATCATCACTGTTTTATTGGTTAATTGAAAGTTTAACTTGTAACTTGCCAAACAGATCATTTATGGACCATGTCGCTGGTAAGTTGAGCAGGTCACACACAAGAGGAGCATGTTGTAATGTAGTTTTATTTTACTGTTAAGTGTTTGCAGCCAGAAGAAACATATAGCCTATGTATATATATCTAATACATAAAACCAGTTTGCTGCAAGTGTGAAAAGAAAATTGAGAAATATTTTCACCAACCTGCTCAGAAACTGTTCATATATCAAGGTCTGTGAAACTACGCTTCAAACAAGACACTGCTTTTCCTGTAGCTAACATTTTAGCTTTTTAGCAATCCAAAATACATTATATTCAGCTTTAACTCAATAAATTAAAGGTAGTACTACAGCTAGAGAAACATATTTTGGGATCATGTAACTGATAAACAAAAGTGTTTAGTCTAGCTTTACTACTTTACAGATATTTGTCTGCGTTTATGTTTAGCAGCTAAGCTACATTACCTAGAGGTTTTGCTAGCTAGCAAGTCTGTTGCTACGACTGGTCAAATGCTAACAAAATACTTTTTGTTAAAATGCTAACTTTTGTCAGGACTGTAGAACCTAAAAAGATACCAGCTTTAGAATAGAAAACTCTAATATCATGTTCCAGTTTTATAAATTAAACTTTAACCTCCTGTCATCTACAGATTCAGCATTAGCATCTCACCACACAAGCTACAAGCTAAGCAGTGTGTGTATTTAGCCGTATTTAAACCACACTGTGACTGACTGAGCGCACAGATGAACTACAGAGGACATGTTTTTTTTTTTTTTACCACAATACAGACTTTCCTGTGGACAAGAATTTTACTTTTGGTACAGTTTAGTTGTAACAGGGACCCTGTGTCTTTCAGTTTTTATTAGCCATGCTAGCATCATAGCTCATATCAAACAACTCACATCAACAACAGCACACATCAACAACTACTTTACGGATTGCTATGAAATTTTGTACAGACATTCTTGTTCCCCAGAGGATGAACCCCAATGACTCTGAACCCACCTGTAGCGCCACCAGCAGGTCAAAATTGTATTTTTTTTGAGACCTTGGCTTTATGTCACGACGGATATGACAAAATGTTTTTTCTAATTTGGGTGAATTGACGCTTTTAACCTCCTTTGTCCAGATGAGCAACGCAGCGGCAAACGGCAAGAAGCCTAAAATGAGTGGAGAGACCGTGAACCTGCACGTGGACGGCATCCCTCCGGACAGGCTCAGTAAGGTACGTATCACCTGAAGAGGACATACTTCCTAGGTTGAAACCATCTGTATGAAGTGACTATTAACATTTTTTTGTTGGGGAGGAATAAAAAAGTCAAGCGATCGCAAAGAGATGCAAAAACGACCACGAAGTCTCTTTCAGACCGGGTGACATGCGTAGCAAATAAATAGCAGCTATTTATCAGTATTATTTCATATTTGATTGATTTATTACTCTGAATAAACAGTGTATTAATTAATAATGTACACTCTATTACTGCAGAGAACCATCTCAATATATTCTTTAGATGTATTTTTGAGATTTTTTAGCGTTAGTTGATAACATTTCCCAACCACATACTTCTGTAGTATTTCATGCAGTAAATGATATTTCACACCTCCTCCTGCTCTTGTTGAATAGAACAGATATTATCAGTGTAAAAAGGTGCTTTGCTGCTGGAAGGATTTTCAGCAATTAGATGAGTCATGATTTCATTTCCTTAATTTTGTAATGGAGGATGGAGGAGTCACAGCCAACCCAACCCAACACTCCTCTTTATTCCTAGAAAACCTCCTGCAGGTTTCTCGTAGTCAAACATGATGCAAACATGAGGGAGGTTTTTTTAAGATGTTACTGCACTCAGTCACTGGTGTGTTCGTGACAAGCAGCATGGTGTTTGACAGAAATAATGACGTGATCAGCTACAGATTCGAGCCATTTTATATTCAGCCCCTAGTTTGCCGAATTAGATATTAGCAGCTCCTGTTTGCAGATGACTACCACTGCATTCATTTAATACTGAAGACAACTTAAAAGATGGTGATTATCAGGGGAGTTCTGCAAAGTGGATTTACGTTTATTGTTCAGAGATAATGATATCCTCAGGAAGTGTCATTCACTCTGAATGTTATCGATATATTTTATGTCTGTGAGTTCACATGAGGAGCACTTTGAATCCTTAATTTTCCACTTCCCCCCTGTAACATTAATCCCATCTGGGCCTGCAACAATTTTTACTTTCATTATCCATTAATCTGCTAATTATTTCTGTGATTATTCCATTATTCTATTGATTGTTTAATCCAGAAAATGGTGAAAAATACTTTAAAAATGACTAAAACAGTAATTAAATGATCAAAATAGTTGCCAATTAATTTTCTGCTGATTGTCTTACTGATTAATTAACTAATTGTTGCAGCTCTAATCCTGTCTGACTGAGCTGTAGTTTGGCTCAGCTGTTTAACTCAGTGCTAACTCTGGTACTGACCCACAGCCTTCTTTTAAGATTAACCTTTATTTATTGTTGCTCTTAGACATTTACTCAGATATATATCATATGTTGCAGGATGAGCCCTCGCAGTTTAAAATAAGCATTTTAATAGTTCAGTGTCATGATGCAGGAATGAAGTCGGCCACACCTCCGCTGACGTGAAAGCAGGAATGAGCATGTACAGGCAGGATTTATTGAGAAACAGAGCGAATAAAAATGAGGCTGAGGGAACAAACACGTCTGTGGAAAAATACTGCAGGTCATGAAAGAGAAGAAGAAGAAGAGGAGGAGGAGGAGGAAGACAAAGAGAGGAGGAGTGTGTGTGTGTATCAACACTTTGTCAGTGTCTGCAAACATCCAGACACCAGTCCTGATCCTGATCCTGGTTTTATAATAAGGCTTAATTCAAAAACTACTGGGAAGAATCACACATTAAGGGCGTCGTGTAGCGTAGTGGTCTAAGCTGGCGCCCCACGTGTAGAGGCTGCAGTCGGCCCCGGTTCGAGTCCCGCATTAGACGGTCTTTACTGCATGTCATTCCCCCTCTCTGCCTCCCCATTTCCTGTCTCTCTACTGTCCTGTCGAATAAAGGCATAAAATAAATATATATACTTTAAGAATCACACATTAGTGCAATAACAATGATAATAATGCTTAATAAACTTAATTTATGTAGTACATTTCATATGAAAAGCTTAATGGGCGGTGAAAAACAGAAAAAGTCACAAGCAAAAATGACAAATCAGCAAATCAGAGAAAATATTTTTCAAAATAAAATGATCCGTAAATAATGGAATCAATCAGAGTGTCGAGCTGCCGTCTGTTTCCACCTTAGACTTGGTTTGTAAAGTTTACAGCTGCCGTGCTCTTGATGTGAGCTGAAGATGTGAAAATCTGAGTTGAATCTCGACTTTTAGGAGGCAGCCATATTGTTTTTCTCATTTCTGAAGATGCTTTTCGTCTCTTTCTGGTGATTTTTGTCTCTTTGTGGTCGTTTGATCAACTTTCTATCAAGAGATGTAAAAGGTCACTTTATACAGAGGCTCTGGTCCGTCCATGATACTAATAATAACCCTGTCGCCTTCTGCGAGGCACTGGTGACAGACCAGTAATAAGCCGATCATCAGATCAAATGACACCTTTACCATTTATTACACACAGTGTCTCTTTGATAATATCCTCATATAACCATATTTTTCGGCAGCAGGTTGTTGAAACTCGTCTGTCAGACTCTTATAGTAAAGAACGTGTGTGATGGTGAGAGACGCCAGCTAAAGAAAACATTCCCCGTCATACTCTGTGTATAAACACCTGTTGTGGTGTGTTCAGGGACACAGTTTCTGCTCATCCATGTTTCAATGTGTTGAAACTCAGGTGACAAAGGTGCAAGGCTGGTGATATCCCATCAGCCTCAGCTGTACTGTACATGTCATATGTCACATCTGATAAATAAGAAAAAGCAAATATCAGCCGAGCTGTTTTGTTGCTGTAGATTTGGAGATAACTATATAAATATTGAACTTAATAATAATAATTCAATATGAGTGCATTTGGCGCCGAGGCAACATCTGACTGAAGTCTTGTCGTTGTTGTTCCGGCTGCAAACAAACACAGGTCACAGCGTTTTACAGTAAACAAGGTCAAGAAAGGTTCAGAAAACTGAAACACAAGTGTTTGTTCCTTTCTCGTCAGTCGTCAGTCTTTGTCTCCGCTTCATTAATCTGTACATATACGTTGTTTTAACTCGCACTGCAACTTTTTATCTGTACGGCCAGAACCTGCTCACGCTGTACGGGTCAGCTGACGGGAGGGCGATGCAGAGGTCACACCGAGCGAAAACACGGAACAAAGTTTATATTAAACTGCAAGTGTGATGTGTCCGTCTGCAGCGGAGCTTAGTTTCATATCACAGTTCAGTCTCATGGCTGCGGTTTGAGCCGCGGAAGTGTCAAATGTGAGTTCACGTTCATCCAAAAGGGAAATTCATTTTGTCGGGGGGGGGGGGGGGGGGGGAGGGGGGGGGGGGGGGGGGGGGGGGCAATAAGGACAATACAACAAAGGCAGTCCGTAGAGACAGTGCAGGAAGCAGCACATCATCATCTGGGGGTGATTCGTTTTGTCCCCTGCCCTCACTTACCCTCCACTGCTCTGAACCAAAGTGCTCAGTACCAGTACGACACTGTAGAAATACTGTCCAGGTACATCTCCAGGTGGAGCTGCTTTAACTACGTCATAGACATTTTGTTAATTTAATACAGTGGTTCCCGACCGGGGGGGGGGGTCACCAGATAAATCTGAGGGGTCGTCAGATGATTCGTGGGAGAAGAAAGAAGAAAAAATGAATTCTGATCAACAATTTCTCTCAGTTTTTGGATTTTTCTCTGATTATTGTGTAATTTTACCTCTTTGTGCTTCAAACTGTTGAAATAAAACCACAAGTTTATAGAGGAAATCACTTATGTTGAACTGATAAAAACTCAAACAAAGAAAAACTCTACTTTAATCTTTAAAAATATTTATTGAAGTTAAAACAAAACAAAATAATGATTAGAAACATTTTAATAACTAAATAAATAAAAGATGGAAAGGAAAAGTGCGTCGCTTGTGCCAGGAAATGTGTTTGCTGGTCTAACATTAGTATAATGAATGCGATGTAGAATCTTACATTGTATGTAGTAATATAATAGTGTAGTAATATATAAGTGAATTAGGCCCTTTGCATTGGGGTCCAGACATAGGGGGACATGAGGGACAAAAACTATAACAGGAATCTGCTGCAGACGACTTTGTGCTCCAGACCCTGATGAACATGTGGAAACAGCCACCACCCGCTGCAGGAGGGGGGGTGGTGGTAGAAGCATAGGGGGAGGGGTAGTATAAAACACAACAACGAGAAACACATGGCACTCCGTCCATGACAACATCTTCCTGTGCACAGTTGCAACACTCTGAACCTCTGACTCACTGCTAATCAGTCAGAATGTGAACCTAAACAAAAATGCAAAAACTTTCCTACGACAGGTTTGTTGTTGAACGTGTAGCTGTGATCGCACCCTGAACGCCCGTCCTGTGCTGAGCTACCTGTGAATGTAGAGACAGTTTGATCATCACAGCCTTCAAAAACCCGTGCTGTGTTTTTCCAGCTCTGAAAGAAGCGGGAAAACAGGAAGAGAAATGTGAATAGTTGCTGCCATCTCCAGAGGATCATAACAGGCTGTACCAGCCAGGCCTCTTCCTGCAGACTCTGCCCCTGACACATTTCAGGAGCCTCGCACTCTGGAGGTCTTTGAATTCATATTGAGCTGCTGTTCCAGCTGCAAACAGCTGGTTAAGGTAGCAGCTGCTCAGAGCCAAGGAATGGTTCAGCACATAACCAACAACCGAATGGTGATAAACAAATGAACAAACAGTTGTTTTGACGTTAAACAAAACCAAGCTAGCTGTTTCCCCTCTGTTTCCAGTGTTTATGCTATGCTAAGCTAAGCTAACCTTAGCTGTGGGCTATAGCTTCATATTTAATGTGAAGAAATGAGGATATCAACCTGAACATCTGCAACTCTGACTGTGAGGAATTAAGCTTTTCACACAAAATGTCCAACTTTAACTTTAATGAACAAATCTAAAATTATATGACCAATATTTGATATATGATCATTAGATATCATAAAGTTCAGTGTATTGTTAAAATGGTGCAATAAGCTGTGATAGAAGACTGAAAGTCAAAAGACAAACTCATTCTCTCACACCTGTGTTGATATTGTTTGTTATTGCCAAGAACCAGAGCTTTAAATTTGAGTCAAAACATCATTTTTACTCATTTTTTACTCTTCTTTAAAAGCGTCTCTCGGCCCACTGCAGAGGAAACCCCTCTTGTTTCTTTGAGCAATTATCTACTGAGATGAATTTCAGTTCAGTACTTTTACTTGTTATTAACCAAAGAAAGACCAAGAACATCTGGATTCGAGGTCCAGGTCCCACACGTTCTGGCCGTTTGTCAACAAGGGAGAACGACATCAAAAGCCTTTATCCAACTTTAAATCCAACTTGATTTTTTATTGTTTTAAAGAAATAATGACTTGGTTCAGATTACTCCACCTCTTCTGTTCCAGCTCCTGCAGAAGTAAAAGCTGCACATATAAACAGTCCACTGCTCATTTTCTCATTTTATTCTCATCAGTTTTGTAAATTAAATGGCCACAAATTCCTAGAAATACCACGTGACAAACCGTCTGTTCAGTCTGTTTCTCCATTGATTTGTATTTTTCCCTTTCATACCCGACCACAGCCGTAAGTCTCGTCGACTAACCCCGACCACACTGTGAGGAAACGCTGGTTTAAACTGGTCAGTGTGTGCAGACTGTGAGGGAACGCTGCCATCTTGTGGATAAAGATGTGAACTCTCTTCTGTCGCCTTCACTGTTTGGTTTTTCTCTCAAGGCTCAAGTCATGTTTGTGCTTTTATTATGTGACAATCTAAAGCAAAAATATAACAACATTCATATTTATCTGACGACAAGTTTGTTATTTTAATCCAAAGAATAAAAAACATTAAATAAAATAAAATAATTGCACAGATACATTCATGTCAGGAAGTTAATTTTAAATGACATGTATATTGTTTTCCTGTGCAGGTGGAGAAGTACCTGGAGCTTTTCCATCTGCCCCAGGAGAAGCTGAAGGAGGTTTCTGCTCGGCTGAAGAGGGACCTGATCCGAGGTTTAGGGAAACACTCGCATCACAGGGCGGCCGTCAAGATGCTGCCCACCTTCGTCCGGGCCACGCCAGACGGGACAGGTAAGGACGTTACCTGCTCTCTGAAACATCAGGCAGGAAGCAACTAATGTTTTATCATTAACTGAAATATATACAGTAGGATTTATATATATATATATCATATATACGGTATATATATATAGTTCCTCTGATTTAAATGTTTTGACTTGAGTTGATTAAATGCACTGCTTAATGAGTTTTTAAAGAAACATGATTGTGCATCGTAATTGACAGCTTCTACATGATATCTTGAATACTTTTAAATTTTTACTATGTAAATTATCATTTATATCAAACTCTGGTTGTGTAAACTTCATGTGCAGCAACCTTTTCTACAAGTTTTATAATCATTTCTGGGAAAAAATATGCAGGAGGGTGTTATCTCAAAAGAAAATCAGTGTTCAAGGACAGAACATAGAGACTCTTAGAGACGGGCAATGTGTCTTCGTGTGTGTGTGTGTGTGTGTGTGTGTGAGTGTGTGTGTGTGTGTGTGTGTGTATATGTGTGTGTGTGTGCGTGTGCGTGTGTGTTAGAAACACTTTGTAACACAGATGTACCACGGACAATTGAACGCTACACACAGGACCAGACTTGAGTTGTTGTATCTTGTGGCGTCTTTAACGCCTGTTGCACAATCTCATTTAACTCCAAAGACATCATCGCTCTCTGCGTTTTATTTTGCCCTTTATTCATTTACAATCTTATACAGAAAATTCCACAACAGCATCTTGGGTTACAATAAAACTCTAATCCCATGTTTTTATTTCTGCTTCATTTGAACATCAGTCAAAGATAAAACAGTAAAACTCAAAAAACAACATTATAGATTTTAAATGATCCGACACTTCCTGTTTAGGTGAAGCTAAAAAAGAGTTAGAGCATTAACTACACACAGTATTTTTATTCTTTTAACCACCAATAGCCACTTTTATTTTTTGTATAAATTTCTGAAACCAAACGTTTCGCCCTCGATCAGCTGATGTTGTTGTTTGTTGTTTGTTCCTCCCGGCAGAGAAGGGCGACTACCTGGCGTTGGATCTGGGTGGAACAAACTTCCGTGTGCTTCACGTCCGTGTGGTGGAGGAGCAGCAGAGGGTGCTGAAGATGGACAGTAAGATCTGTGCCATCCCTCAGGAGATCATGCTGGGGACTGGAGAACAGGTGACACAGGAGGCATTTATAGTATATATTACATCCCTGTTCATCCAGAGTCGCATAAAATGTTAAATATTTGTGTGAAATCTTGAGTAATGGCTAAAAAGTGTTTTGTGATGTCACCGTGACTTTGACTTTTGACCACCAAAATCTTATCAGTTCATCCTTGAGTCCAAGTGAATGTTTGTGCCGAATTAGATGAAGTTCTGCCGAGGCATTACTGAGATATCGTGTCCACGAGAATGACACCTAAGACAGACCTATCGGAAGTTGACTTGCATTGTGGGTAATGTAGGCGCCAGGTTCTGACAAGAAAAGAGGAATGTGTGGAATAAAAAAAGAGGATATCTCTGATTCTGCTGCATCAACAGTGTTAGGCTTTATGACTGCACTATAATCCCCACTGTTTTATTAAACATATTACTTAAAATTGAATTTAATAAATTAACCTCTTGAAAATATTTAGAATTACAAAAGTTTTACTACTGTTCTAAAAAGTTTCCCAGAGTTAAAAGTAAAAGAGAGGAAGAGGTTTCTGGTGCTGCCCAAAAAAAAACTATGTAGTACCAAACAGTTGTGAGCTTCCTTTAACTATTTAACTTCTGAGGTGTTACAGATGTTTAAGTGTAAAACATCTGTCTGTCTGTCCAGCTGTTCGACCACATCGCGGCCTGTCTCAGCGAATTCCTCGACTCTCAGGACCTGAAGGGACAAACTCTCCCCCTGGGCTTCACCTTCTCCTTCCCCTGCGAACAGAAAGAAATCGACAAGGTCTCTCACACACACACACACACACACACACACACACACACACACACACACACACACACACACACACACACAGTAAGTGTTCTTCAAAAACAAACTGGTTATTAAATTTCCACCTTTAAACTTCTCTCTCCACAGAGCATCCTGATCCGCTGGACCAAAGGCTTCAACTGCTCCGGAGTGGAGGGAAGAGACGTGGTGCAGCTGCTGAAAGAGGCCATTCGCAGGAGAGGGGTCAGTCTTTATCAAAGAGATGGTCAACACAAGATAAAATATTTCACGTTGAGAGGTGAAACCGCGAGTCGGTTAAATGGTTTGAGGGGTTGAGGGAAAATGAATTCCTCAATGATTTGATTGATAGTTTTCCTCGCCTGGTTCCAGCTTCTCAAATTTTAGAGAGTTTGATGTTTCCTTCTGTTTTAAATCACTGTAAACTGAACATCTTTAAAACAAGATTTTTCACTTTGCGAAATTATAAATAAGATATTTTTCATTATCCTCTGACATTTCATAGAAAAAAGGCTTAACTGATTCATCAAGAGAATAACAGGCTGATCAGTTGATTTTGAAAATAATCATTAATCACCACTGCATCAAACCACTCCGAGAGTCACGACCAGACTAACCCACTAAGGGGCTAAACTAACCTAATCATACCACCTGTCCTCCATTTTGCAAGTTATTTTAAGTTAGAAAATAATTCAAAGGTTATTTTCATGAATAATATCAACTGAAATATTCTGCGTATTAAAGCTGGACCCTCATTTTATTTTCGATTGTGCATCAGTGCCAGAGAGTTGCGCAAGTTAATTAAATCACTACACACTTTGCCCAGTCGGTAAAACTTAACATGTATGAGAGTTTTTACATTGTGGTAAAGTATCTGAATCTTCTCTGATGGATTTATCACTGAGTGACTAAGGAGTGACAAGTGAACGACTAATAACATGAAGAAACTGTCTGTCTGTTTTTTTTTACAAAGGTGACTCCTCGGTGTTGTAAGTGTAATTGTGCAAAAGTTCCCGTGTGTCTTTGAAGCGACATTTCTAAATGTGACTCTGACTCGACGCTGTTTGTGGAGGTTGTTCTCCATCTCCTCCCTCTTTGTTCCCTCTCTCAGACTCAGATGAAAAGCTCGGTGACACTTTCTCTTTATGAGACGGATGTAGCCTGATGTGTGTGTGTGTGTGTGTGTAGGTGTGCAGGTTATTTGGTAGTCAGATTATAAATAGGAAGGACATAAACACACCTGTCTGTCCGTCTCTCTCTCCCTCTCTCTCTGTCTCTCTGTCTCTCTCTCTCTCTCGGCAGGACTACGATATAGGCTCGGTTGCCATGGTGAACGACACGGTGGGCACGATGATGAGCTGTGGATACAGGGACCAGAGCTGTGAGATCGGCATGATCATCGGTAACAATACATTTTAATGAGTAAAGAGCTTCAGGACGTCCTCAGATAAGCCCGCTGTGAATCTGACTCTGCTGCCTATTAGTGTTTCACTGGC
>NW_019524896.1:145998-162875 GCF_002814215.2 Seriola lalandi dorsalis | reverse complement strand
GGGGGTGGGGTGGGGGTGGGGCTCATTTCCAGGTACAGGACCCCCATAAAATCTGCCCCCCCCCCACCAGAGTCAGAGGGGCAGTTGGCTCATTAGATTTCTGAACAGGCCAGCCAGGAACCTCTGTATGAAGAGACACAAATTTACCACAAAGACTCACAAAACAACCACAAAGAGACAAAAACTCACTGTACAGTCACAATGTGTCTGTGAGGTTATGGTGTTAGATATTCTCTCCGTGTCCACTTTATTAGGAACATCCGGCTAAAACAAACTCAGTCTAATAAAACAGTTGTGTAATAAATAAATAAATCCTGGATGGTGAAAGTTTGTCTCAGAGACGTTGATTCACTGTGTGATCATTTAGGGGGAGGAGGTAGTTTGTACTGCTGTTGACCTGTATTACATCATACAGAGTGACGTTTTTATTATTATTTAACCTTCCCAAACTGATATGATTGGGGTGGACATAATAATAGTAACCATCAGTATTACGCAACACGAGTCTCCACCGTGAAAACATTTTCTAGCTGATATAACCTTTAAAGGAAACTTTGCAGATACAGTAACTGGTATTGTTGGAAACCCACATTACCCAGGGGGCTGTTCTTCTCTCGGGCAGCTTGTCATGGAAAACAGCGTCTTCTGACGAGTAACTGAGCCTTATAGAACATATTATTTCCTCCCTAACAGACATGATGTGTTTTACCTGGTGAACAGCAGAGGCTTCTTGACAGTCTGGCCACATTAAACATAATGAGGATGATGCTGCTATAATTAGTTTGGCTTGAGAGCTCGGTCTCCCTCTGGTAATTACACCACACCTACAGTATGTGTGTCTGCGGGTATTTTACTTCATAATAAAGCATCGTATTATTTGTCTTTGAGTTACTTTCCTCCACTGGTCACATTAGGTGCTTGTTTAAATTTGTAAATAATCCCACAGCTAGGATTTTTAATTGGTCACTGCTGCCTCACACTGTGTAACCTCAGAGAGATCAGGTCTTATTAGACTGGCAGACACTATATTAATTAGGTATTGATTTGTTTATCAGTATCTGTGAAATGAATTAACCACAGCTCCTGATTAACAATGAAGCAGCACAGACTAGTGTGTTAATTCATACTTTATATTTGAGTTTATTTTCATTTATACGGTTAATTATCTTTACACAATTATTGTTTACATATTTACAAGTTTAAATTTTGACATCTGCATCTTTAAAAACAGTTTTAGTAACCCTCCTGAGTCAATCTCTGTAGTTTTCCTCAGGCTAAGTCCTTCTAGCCTCTGATTGGATAGTTTTGCAACATGTGACTTGGAAACAGGAAGTGCTGTTGTTGTAAAGCAGATTGGAATGTGAAGAAAAGTAAAACTGCTGCTTAAAAAGTGAGTCTTCATAATAGTTATTAATTGTCACACCCACATGTCATACACAGTTAGACTGGATGCTGAGCTAAACTTCCAAGCACATTGTGTAACATAAATATTCTTTAGTCTTATTTAAGATCTTGAAAGAATATGTAGAATATGTCACTTTCAGGTTGGACCCCAGGCCAAGATGGCAGCTGAGAGCTGAAAACAAAAGTCTGTCTACAAAAGAAATCTAATCATCTTCATCTCCTGTCATGCTTCTCTTCCTCTTCAGGCACGGGAACCAACGCCTGCTACATGGAGGAGATGAAGAACGTGAAGCGGGTGGAGGGCGAGGCCGGGCGCATGTGCATCAACACAGAGTGGGGCGGCTTCGGAGACGACGGCTCCCTGAGGGACATCCAGACGGAGTTTGACGTGGTGGTGGACCAGACGTCCATCAACCCCGGCGTCCACACGTACGTATGAGAATCATTAGTCCAATCAAACAATTCGTCAATATATATCCACAGAATATTGACATAAAGTATTATCTGGTTCCAGCTTCTAAAATATAAGGATTTGCTGCTTCCTCCATTTTCAAATGAGCAGCTCTTCACACAGAGAACCTCAGAGGTCCACTTTAAAATACAAAGATGTGGCTCTGAAGGAGATTTAAATTACAGAGGGGAGCATCCAGTCCATAAAAAAAAAACTGGAGGTCATTATGGCTGTAATTATTACTGGGGTGGGGGTGAAAAATTACCAGGAAGTTGACAGGAAGTCCCTGACCAGAGCAGGTGATGCTCAAATCACCTCACCTCCTCTAGAGACATAAATATAGTCTGAATGGGGCTTTGGAGTCTACCTGCTTGAGCTAAATGCTAATATCCACATGCTAACACGCTCGCAGCGACAATGTTGAAAGCAGGAGTAATGTTTACCTCTGTCACCATCTTAGTTTAGCGTGTGTTAGCATGCTAACATGCTCGCAGTGACAATGCTAAATGCAGGAGTAATGTCACCATCTTAGTTTAGCGTGTGTTAGCATGATAACATTTGCTATCATGGCTAACATGCTCACAGTGACAATGTTAGAAGCAGGAGTGATGTTTACCGCTGTCACCATCTTAGTTTAACGTGGTAGCAAGCTAACATTTGCTAATTAGCACTATACACAAAGTCCTGCTGCAGATATTTGGTCATAAAATGTTAAAATGTCGACCTCCTGGTGGCGCTAGAGGAGGAGTCAGAGGCTCCAGAGTCAGTAGGACAGAGATGATGAATATCTGCACAAAACTTCATCACAATTCATCTGATAGTCGTTGAGATATTTGCGTCTGGATCAAAGTGGTGAACCGACCGACCGACCGACAGCAGCGTGTGATACCAGATTTTAGGTTTCGACACATTCACAGTCGGGGTCCTCTTCTGATGAACTGCTCAGAAAACACTTCCAGTAAAAGAAAATCAAAAAGGAAAACATAAAAGAGCTGCAAGAGTTCCCTCTGAATAAACAGCGAAACTACAAAGTGTTTCAGATATTTACTTCTGTTTTTAAAGACTGATTTTTTTATGAACGTCTCGCCCACTTTTTTGTGATCAAACTAAACATGGACAAATTCCCAGATTCAGTCCCAAGACATATCACTAACATGTACCAGCCTCTCAGTGTTTTATTATTTTATACTTCAAACTGGAGGCGCCACATGCTCACATCTCCCCACTTTGTTTTTCTTTCTTTTTTTTTAATCAGCATTAACAGCAATGAGGAAGAATATACAAGATCTGTAAATCTAAATACTTTATCATAGCTGCTACTTTGGGACAAGGCAGATAGCATTGCACATACTGTATGTTTAATATACAAATGGCGCACTCGGTTGTAATACAAATAAAAGCCGGGTTGGAAGATTCTTTTATTAATTACAAAACAATAGTTGCACTTATAATCCTCTAAATGCATTTGGAGCTGATAAGTTGCTAATAATTTTGAGCCCTGCATTTCTGTGATGTAGTTTGTTTTAATTAATGAGCAGCTTGTTTCGCATGTAAACAAATTGTTGACACCGGCGTCCAAACAGCGGCTAAATTCATTCATCTCTTAAGAAACTTAGAGCCGCATTAAACAACACTCGATTTCTGCTGCAGCTTCGAGAAGATGATCAGCGGCATGTATTTGGGAGAAATCGTTCGACTGCTGCTGGTGAAGCTGACGGAGGACAAGCTGCTGTTTAACGGACAGACGTCGGAGGCGCTGCTGACCCCGGGCAGTTTCGAGACCAAGTTCATCTCTGAGATCGAGGAGTGAGTGTTTGTCTTTTGTTTCATCTGGAGGCTCCAAAGTCGTGGTGATTTAAATCACAATATCAGACACCTGTAACTGGTTTATCACAGTTTGAACACACTAGCTTAAAGGATACAGACAGAAATGTCAAAAAATGTTGAGACCCGCCCCATATTCTTTGTAAATACTGGGTAATACAGCAGACACAAAACTGAAGTTTGGGAATAAATGGTGCTAATCACAGGAGATAAATATCGCACTCATCCATAGAAAACCTGCGCTGCTCCTCTCTAGCAACAGGAAGAGAACCACATCCTATCATTTTCATCTCTAAAGGTCTTCTGCCACAGCAAATCACTTCTCCTCTTACATTTAACACCACGGCTCACCAGAGCAGATGTCAGGCCTCATTAACTGTAGTTACCCCTCAGGTAAAGCCTGAACCTGGGCAGACGGCCTTCCACCACTTGTATCTTCCACATGGAGGATTTTTAAAACCTGAACGTCTCCCCTCTGCTGTACTTGGAGATTATCTGATTAAATGAAGGTTATATTATATCTATATGTCTGTGTCTCTGGTTCAGGGAGGGCACCGGTCTGGAAAATGGCCAGAACATTCTGACCGAGTTGGGTGTGAAGTGGGATCCGGTCGACGTACGCGTGGTGCGTCTGGTCTGCGACACCATTTCCTCGCGCTCCGCCCGTCTCTGCGCCGCCGCCCTGGCAACCATCGCCAACCGAATCCGTGTCAACCGAGGGCTGGATCACCTGAAGACCACCGTCGGCGTGGACGGGACCGTCTACAGAAAACACCCCAAGTAAGAGGGAATACGAGGGGAAAGGAAAAGACGTTTGGTTTAATGTGATTGGTTAATGTAGGAATTTGGAGGGTCAGAGCACGGTTACAAAAAAAAACCTTTTTATATCCAGATTTTATCCATTTCTAAAAAAAAAAGCCAAACTCTCTTTGAGCCGGACATTGGAGGAAACAACCAAACCTATTGAACCAGGAGGAATTCTTGGTTTTTACAAGTTAATTTTGGGGGAGACGACAAATCTTATTCATCTGTCTTTGTGAACAGGCAGGAGACGGCGCTGGGTGTTGACACATTAACACACTTCCTGCCTTTGTGAGGAGAACAGCTTGTTGAGAAAATAAAATTCCCGTCACTTCTCTTTCCTTCAATATCGTTTCCTTTCATGTGTGATGACAATTAACACATTTTTGCAGCGGATGTTGCTTTCTTTTTTTTCTTTTTTTTTTTTTTAATCAGCTGCAACACACACATCTGCTCTGTTAATCACCTGTCCTGAAAGTATCAGACACCAAACGGGAGAAATCTGTGTTTCATATCTTTTGGTGTCATGAGAGCGCCCCCTAGATTTGCTTTAATTCGACGGTACACTGTGAGGAAGATGTCTACAAAGATGGAGAACTTACTTTGAAACAGCCAATCAACTGTAACATGGATCAAAACACAGACACGCCCCTCTAGCTGCTGTCACTCAAGACATGCCCCCTCCACCTGCTGTCAATCAATCACAGACACGCCCCCTCCACCTGCTGTCAATCAATCACAGACACGCCCCCTCCACCTGCTGTCAATCAAACACAGACACGCCCCCTCCACCTGCTGTCAATCAATCACAGACACGTCCCCTCCACCTGGCTAAGCCTGACTTAATTTTCTTCTGATATTGGAAGTGACTGTGAAATAAATTCTACTCCTAACATTTATTTATATATTTACTTTTCTTTGTCCTTTCACTTTTTCCTTCCTCATCTACCTCCCCCCCCCCCACCACTGTAGTTTCAGCGAGGAGCTCCAGGACACGGTGCGCCTCCTCGTCCCCAAGTGTAGCATCTCCTTCCTGGTCTCGGAGGACGGCAGTGGGAAGGGCGCTGCCATGGTAACGGCTGTGGCTCAGCGGCTGGCTCTCCAGTCCAGGCTGTTAGAGGACAGTGACGGTGAGGATGAGGAGGTGGAGGAGGACGAGGAGGAGGAGGAAGATAAATAAGAGTAGAGAGGATTCAGATGATCCACAACACTCAGAGGCAGAGCACATGGAAGTTTAGCCTTCAAACATGGAGTTTGAAACATTATTTTGTTTTTAAAGCCTGAAATATTTTCTTACAGATATAATTTTTAATATAATGAACTATGAGAGAAGTTCTCTGATCATTTACTTCAGTATATAAATCAATTAAACACTGTAGAAGTTCTCTGTTACATTCAAAATTGTACTTTATTCAGGAGATAAAATCATTTTGCAAGTTAAGTTTGTATATGAAATAAAACGTGATCACTTTCAAAAATATTTGTACAAAATACAAAAAGATACAGAATGTTTCTAAAATTAAAGTTAGCCTTGAACAACAGCCTTAAAATGCTGCTTAGAACAAATCAATATTGTGGTGAAAGATATTCTGGGATAAGTGAATGTCCTGTATGGAAATTTACTTTAATGAAAGTAGAAAATTATTATCAAAAAATATAATTCAAGTACCATCATCGAGAATGACCCTTTTAAAATATTATATATTATATCATTGGATTATAATTAAGATATATTTCTGTGTGAATCGCTTTAATTTGGCAGCTTTATATAGAGTTTGGTGGATCGAAATTTCAAAGTTATATCTCAACTTAAAATTTTGATGTAGCCTACTTATTATTAACTTGAGTTTTTTCTGATGTTTGGTACTTAATGCTTCTGCTCCACTAAATTTCTGAGGCAAATATCGTACTTTATACTTCACAATATCTGTCAGACATACTCTATATAGTTACTAGTTACTTGTTAATGAAATTTGATGTTTTTACAGATTTTACTACCCAGAAATATATGAAATAAATCAAACTAGCTTCTTTTCTAGCAGCTACAACATGAAAATGCCATGTAAACATTACAATGAAAGACTGATACCCCTCTTCCTCTGCTGTGTAATGAATATTTTTTTTATTTGGTTTACAACATGTATTTTCTCTTCCTTATGTCACTTTTTGAATTCAGAACTTAAATAACAGTATTTTTTCAGTACAGTATTTCAAGTTTTACTTCAATAAAATCTGAATATCTCTTCCACCACATAAAACATTGATGAGTATATTGAGTTTTATTAATCTGCAAAGTGACTAAAATGACCAAATAAATGTGATGGACTGTACTGTAACCTCGTCTTTAAGAGGTTCATATGCTTCTAAAACACTTATGTTGTGGGGACAATGTTATCGCTGGTTGGATTATGTTTTTTTGCTCTTGCTACATAGCTAACGTTAGCATTAACAGCTGTTTACTTACCAGTGTAGTAAAGAAACGTTGTGAGTTCAGCATCAAACTTAATTCCTTTACTCACAGAGAGCTGTATCCAGAGGTGGAAAACACACCGATGTTAACTCTTGTCTCTATCACGTCTTTTCTTCTACTGAAGTTAGCATGCTAACCAGCTAGCATAGGCCCATCTCATTACTTTCCGATAGCGAGTCACTGTAGCCTCCAATCAGCCCTGAAGAAGTAGCGCTGCTCAGAGGACGTATTATAACCTCCGTATCAATGTATTTACGACTTCACAAATAGATTTCACAATAAATCAACATTTCCTCGTTACGTTAAAGGAGCTATTTGTAAGGTTTTGCTACTGCTACATTGCCAACGTTAGCATTAACAGCAGATTACTTACAAGTCTTCAGCCATCGTTGTGTTTACAATAAAAGAGGTTAGAATATGTCTTCAGAGCAGCTACTTCTTCATGGCAGCCTGGATGCTACAGTGACTGGGTATCAGAAAGTGATGAGATGGGCTGACTGGGCTGGGGCTAGCTGGTTAGCGTGCTAACCTAAGTAGAAGAAAAGAAGTGATAGAAATAGAAGCAAAACAAGAGGGTTGCTTTCCACCACTGGGCGAGTAAAAGGATGAAGTTTCATGCTGAACTTACAACGTTCCTTTAGACTCTAGTAAGTAAACAGCTAATGCTAACATTAGCTCTGTAGCAATAATAAAACATACAAATACCTTCGGTTACTGTTCCCTCAAAAACATATTTTAGTTTTAAGTTTGAAAATTGTCCTTGTTCTAACATAAACACGCAGTAGTTGTTAACATGCATCTTAGCAGGTACACATTAGCATACTAATGCTAGCAGCCAACCCAGAGCTCACTGCGGCTTTAATCACAGTTTGTTGCTCGTGTTGAACATTTCAATTGTCTTAATCATCTGCTTGTTGTATCTTATATATGAGAAATGATGAAATAATGAATCAGACAGAGGGGGAGAGGAGCAGAGGAAGAGGAGGGGGTGATTCACTGATGAGCCATTAGAGACATACTGGAAAAGACTTCATCACTTTGTTCAACCTCCTCACCACGGCTGTCTTTTAGTTTTTAAAATCAATAAATCTTTTACTGCTTCTGTTTTAATTAAAGGGACTTGATTGTCAGTGGTGATACTGATGAATGGATATTAGTTTATGTTACTTTAGATACAAGTTGTTTTTTTGTTCGTTTGTTAATCTCTTTGAATAAATTTCAATTTTAGGGGCACAAAACATTGTGCTATATTCCTCCAACAAAACCCTCCAAGACCACGAGTTGGTGTTATGTTAATTATGGCATTCTCTCCCTGTTATTGATGTTCTGTCCGTTTTCATGAGAAGCATTTGGTGTGTGTAATATCTGAAGCACTTTGAGCTGCGTTTCTTGTGTAAAAGGTGCTATACAAATAAAGTTTTGTTGAATATTATAATTATTAATAAGCACTAAGCGGTTTTACAGTGCTTCCTGGCCTGATCATCCTTCATTTATTTTATATCTGGGTGAAAATATCATCAATAAGCTTCAGTTCAGCAGAATTTTAATAAAGCTAAGAGACAATATTTCAGTGACGCAGGTACAGTATATGCAGTGTGTTGTTCACTGCAGACGAGCCAGTCTGTGCTGTGTTGCTGCAGCTCTCACTGACATGCAGAGGACGAATGGGAGCTGCAGCCCGAAGCCTGTGTGAGTTTTTTTTTTTTTTTTTTTCTACACCTCCGTGCTGCTGCAGACAGTCTGCTGCAGCCTGCTCCCGCCACACAGGGGGGTAATTTTGGGGGATGAAAGTCAAAAGCCTCTCCAGCGGCTCGGCTCCAGAGCGGAGTCATATTTATTAATGCACACAAACCACGCAATGCAGCGTTTAAAAGAGGAATTATGAAGGTGCTGAGAAGATGTAATGTGTTTACAAGCCCAAGTGTTTGCCGCCAATTTTTAGGAGACATATTGGTGAGACAACAACTAAACCTCAGGTCAGCAGCCAGAGAAGATTAATGAGCTGCTTTGGCCGATGAATAAACACACACCAAGCAACAGTAATACTTGTGATTTACAGTGCAATTCTGTTGTATGATGAGGTGCTAATAAAACACTTTCTGGTTCCTCTTGGTGCTTTAATGTAGCTGCAGTGAAGGAAAATAAGATTATATGGGGGAACAAGTGAGGAATAGTTATATAGGAAATGAGATTTTTTTTTTGTTTTTTTGTAAATACCGTGCACAGTTCTGGGAAACGTAAGTGGAATTTAATGGTTTTAATCAGCACTGAAATCCTGCAGAAGCTGTAAAGTCATACATACAGTAACTGTCTGAGCACAGCACTTGTTTTTATTTCACTGCAGTGTATGTGCTCGTGTTTAACCTGTTAAATCCCTTATAATACACGGCCGTGCTGCATAAATGATTGACAAGACTTGAGCCTCACATCCCCAAAACAACACAGCTCTCCAGCAAACCCTTGTGAGTGGAACATAACCCATATATTTTCTATGTTCTTCAATAATCTATAAGCTCTGAGAGATTTTCCTGGAGCTTGTTTTGTTACCTTGGAGTACGCCCAACGTTTTTAGTGGCATGTCGTAACTGTGAAATACATGACACCATAACTACTTTATTTTTTAAGTTCTGCAAAATATCAGAGCTTTTCACTTTAGTTTTGTTTCTCAATATTGTTCCTTGTTGGTTCCCTTTGTTTGGAGTCATTTCTTCCTCCCTTGTTCCCTATAGTCTAATGTCTAGGTCAGGAACCAGTGAGGATTTTATTGGTACCTTTTTCATAAAAAACATAATTACACTGTAAATCATTGGCTGTGTTATAAAGTGTTACTGTTTCGTCCTTTGCATGAGTTATAATAAATATTTTCTCTCGAGGTATTGTGAATTATCTTCATCTCAATTGAAGAAAGAACCAGGCCTTAATTTCTAATTAAACTGTGGCGTTCGTAGTCAGAGAAACTCAACACTTCCCCCCATCTGTTTCACATTAAAAGCCTCCCAGCGGTTTGAGTGGGTAGGATCCTTTCCTTCCCCGTGGAGGCTTTTATTGTGAAACATCGGTGATCAGCTGGGAAAGAACAAAAGCAGAATTTTGAAATTGAAAGTATTTTATCTCCTTGGGCTCCATTTATTTATATTTAAGGACAAGTAAGAACCAGTCAGTATTTTTTATTAGGTACCTGATTCATACAATGAGAGTTTAGGGAGTAGAAATACATAGAAATTAGAAATTAGTATTTCAATTTTATGCTACTTTATACTTCTACTTCACTAGATTTGAGAAGGAAAAATTAAACATTTACTGTATTGATCTGACAGCTACAATATACTTTTACTTTAAAAAAAAAAATTGATAGTCCTATAAAATATAACACATTTTGTTAAGATTAAAATGGTGGTTCCAACCTTTTTTTCCCATGTCATGTTTCAGATTCCCTCTGTAAATGATTTTAAAAAGATTTACCTGGTGACTCTTTTACGAGTCCCGACCTCTAGATACAGAACCACTGGACAATATATATATATATATATATATATATATATATATATATATATATGAATGATGTAGTTAAATAGTGAAATGCAGCTGAAGCTTCAATGACTCAAGATCAATGATCTAATGATGAGAGAATCACAATCAGTCCTAGAAGTACTTTTACTTTTAATACTTGCTGATAGTTCTTCTGTACTTTTATCAAAGTAGTGAGTACTTCAGTTTTCAAGTGTGTCTACTTTACTTGAGTATTTCCAGTTTTACTGCACCTCATTCTGATGATTAAAGTTTGAATTTAAGATCATGTGATCATTTTATAAAATAAAATATGATAGTTTTGTTCAGATTGAACCGTCCAACACGATATAAAGTATTTATTTAGAGTAGCTCCACTTCAGGAAATGCCGCATTTATTCATCATTAGTAATAATCCGATAATACAATAAAGAATAATCAAGAACCACAAACAGGGGGTGCTGTGCTGCATAATTAATGGTTTTTATTATTGTTAATTTACATACATGTAGCTGAAGATACTTAAAACTTAAATAATACTTTGAGTGCAGCACTTTAATTTCTAATGGAGTACTTTTACAATATCACATTGGTACTTTTACTTTTTCCTCCACTGTCAGCCGGTCTGAAATCCACCTTAATAACAGCTGACGTCGCTCCTCTTGTTTCCCACCGGTCTCTCTCTGTTTATTCTGACCTTGAGATTTTCACACAATCAAAACAAATGTGACCTGCGAAACAAAGTGGAGCAGAGAGCGCACGAGCCTGGACTCATTACTGCTCATTCTCACAGGCTCTCACAAAGCCCCATCCCAGTGCTTCAGTCGAGGCCTGCCACTACATGAATGTCAGGCTGGAGCCTCATGGTGGGAGAGGAGGGGAGAGGAGGGGAGAGGAGGAGGGTGGGGGGAGTTCAGTTCAGCTTTGTGGAAGTTTAAACAGACACGTGCTTCCTCCCCCCACTGGAGACTCGTGGTAACTGCAGTTTATGCCTCCTCTCACCAGGATACATGTGTCCTGTGCGTGATCACGTTTTTCTACCAAATCAGCCGACCTCGCCGGTGATAAATCCTGTGCATTAATAAACTCTCCATCATGTCCTCATGTCTGCATAAACCATTTATTAAAAGTTCATCCGCTGCTTATAAATAGGGGGACTTTAAGTGCGTATATATCAAAGAAAAGTTTAGTCCTGAATCATGAGTTTTATCTTGTTTATCTAGAAACAAAGATCTCTGTTTGCTTAATTAAGAGCTGCCTCTCTTCCTCTGGCCACTGAGGTCAAACATTCGGTTGGAAAACCGACTGCGTGAAGAGGAAACTGAGTCCAATTTTTTTTTCGTACTGTCCAAATTATGATTAAAGAGATAATTTCACATGAAACAACTCAACAAAACAGACAAGGGGAAAATGTGATTTGACTGTGAGGCGTTTAAGTTTGCTGCATCAGAAACGAGGATAAAAGTTTTTTTTTTTTAAATGAGTATTTACTCTGATTTTATCTGTGATTTATGAGTTGTGTTGTAGACGCTGATGGTCTGAGGGTTTGATTTAAGTTTATCACCAGTTTTTGGACTTTTCCTCTGTTGTTTGGAAGTCTGACTGACCCGCTACTGGAGTCAGAGGGCGACAGGAAGTTTATTAGTAGCTTTATTAGTATCATGGGTAGATTACTGAATGGGCCAACGGCACAGAAGTCCAGGCTCCTCGGACCAAAACCTCTGTGTGAAGTAACGTCTAACATTTCTTGTTGGAGAGTCAACATATAGAAGATAAGCGCAAACTGCAGACAGCTGGATATTATACGCAATTATTTTCTCCTTCACAACAAACACCAGAGCGTCTGCATCACATATGAGTCGAATTACATAAAAATACATGCTGTCGTATAAGATGTGTAATTTTGACGCATCTTTCATGTTTGTTTTAATTTGTGTCTCCAGAACAAACTGTACTGTTTTTTTTTTTTCAGTTCTTACTTTTTTGTCAGTTCGTGTTGTTTTTAAAATATAGTTTAATAATAATTTTTTGAAATCCCTCTGCTCGGGTGGAGAGCTAGCAGCTAACGTTAGCAGCTCGCCTGTTGAGCGAGATGACTCCTTCTGCGGCGCTTTCACAAGACAGATTGTTTAATAACCTATCTATTGATTATCTATACATGACAAATAGCAGCTATTTTCTGATATTCTTCTCATATTAGAATATTTAAAGTTGTTTATTATGGCTTTAATTTACTTTACTACACTATTAATAATGTACATGTTTATTACTGACAAAATTCAACAACCAGAATGACAAGAATCATGGAAAAATGAATGATTAAAGTGACCAATAACTTTCTTAATATGTTAAAAGTTCGACTTGAAAAACATGAAAACCTCCTTTAAAATCTGCTTCAACTTTTTACTTTCAGTAATGAAATGAGGACCTACTAAGTAACTTTAAGACGTACAGAGTTCAGCCCCTAATAGACCAAAGTGAAGCTCCTCCTCAGTCTGGACTTACTCTCATGTTTAGAAGTGACTATAAAAGGTATTCAAAGGTCCAAGTCCCCAAACATCATCTCAGCTCACAGTCTGAAACTCAACTTTTACACACATTATTACATAAAACATGGATTTCATAGGTCAGGCTTTCACAATAACATTTCTGATGCTCAACGGATAAACTGAGAAAAGAAAACACTGTCATACTAAATAAGACATGACTCTAGATTTAAAGATTAATGTGATTCATTCTCTAACGTACTAATAAAATATTCACTTACTCTGATCTAGATACAGTGAAAATGCCTCATTTTTACTTTAGTAGGATTTGTATTCAGTACTTCTACTTGTAATGGAGGATTTTTATAATGTGGTGCTGGTACTTTTACTTGAATTGAGGATGTGAGTACTTCTTCTTCCACTGCAAATTACATCCATTCCGGTAATGGGCCGAGTCTGGCACTTGTGGTGTGTGCCTACTTCAGGGTTGGTTGTAGTTTGTTTGACTTGGGACACCACCAGGTCTTTGCCAGAGTGATATCAATAACAACAGCATAAGAAAAGTAAAACTGGGGAACAAAGAAACTGAAGAAACTTTTCGTACCCGTGAGAGTTTTCGGAGGTCAGGTGAACAGGAAAACGGTGCGTGCAGGAAAGAACCGGAGCAGAAGTACTTCTAAAATGTACTTAATTACTTTCCACCGCTGCTAATGCTATTACTTAGCCTCCAGTACACGTGTGTTTTAATATTGTTCAACCACATAAAACTCCTGAGTGAAAACAAAGAGCTGCTTCTTAACAGACTATTATTGAAAAGGTAACAGATTAATTTCCACAACAACTAATCCTCCATTGTCTCACTGCTCATCATGACTCAGCGCCATTGTTTGCTAAAATCAGATAATGTATGACATTTAATATTGGTAATGAAATGTCAAACCAACATTGGCGCATTGGAGCAGAAAACCGTGTGTAAATCAGTGTGTGACACCGAAGTTAAAGCACAAGTTTTCACCCTGTTTTTACACCTTAATCTGATTGGATAATGACAGTCCAATCACAAAGCAGAGTCCCAGTCAGAGGGCAGGTGGTTCTCGTTGCCGTTATTTCCACCGCAGGTCCTAAAAGATGTAGTGACTTGTCGTCGACCATCTTGAAATTGTGCTACACTGCTAGGCCGACTAGTGAGGGCGAGTTCACCAAGTGTTTTCCAAAAACAACCAAGAGTTTTCTGCCAGAGAAAAACCTTATGTGGCCTTTATGTTAAATCAATTAACTTTATTTAGTGAAAAACAGCCACAACAGTATAATGTTGATAACTTAATTTAGTATATTTTTAACATTTTGAGCGGAAAATTAAGTTAAGGAAACTTGGATATGAGTGTTTTCTTTTTATTGTGCCAACATTTAAGTGAAATCATGGCAAAGTATTTTCTATAGAAGTCCTTCATTGTAGTTTTTGATGGTTATCATATTAGACTGTTCTTTTTACTTTAAATGTGACTCTTCCTTGCGCAGTTTAATGTTCGTTTGTGCCACTTCCTGGCACCTGCACAGGTATGCATATGTTTTTGTTTTTTTTATATTTACACTTTTACACTTACACTTTTTTTTTTTTTTTTTTTACAGGGCATGTAAATCATCGAGAAATTCAGAAAATTCAACTTCTAAAACTATAAACAATGAATGGCTAGTCTGTTTTAAACAGTTAAATATAAATGCTTATCAGTGGTTTAAAAAGTTTGCATAGTTCACAAATACTACCACAGTGTCTCAGCAAACGATGTATGTGAGATATTCCCACTGAATATGACATAAAACTCTGTTATTGAAACAAATTATTTTATTATTTGGTTGAAAGTGTTGTGTTAAACTGACAGAAATCTCCGGTCAGACATGCGTCATGTGACACTTTGTATTTCAGGTGTACTCATAATGTTACTGTGCTAAACTGAAAGTTTTGTGTGCAAGCTGTTTCCAGTTGTGTAGCGTGAGATTCAGCTGGATACTGAAAAATCTTATGTTAATTTGACTTTTTCCAATATATAATGTTGTTTGTACATAAAATAATTAGGTTATTACAGATTATTATGTGTTGGAAAGTAACTAAGTACATTTACTGCAGGTACTGTACTTTTTTTTTGGAGATACATTATTGAAGTATTTCAATTTTCTGCTGCTGTTTAGTGACACAAAATAAATAAATCATAATGTATTGTAAGATGGAATGACTCCTGACATTATATCCAACGACATTAATGCATCAATAACTATAATCTAAGAATATAATATATATTTTTCTAAAAAGGGCCATTTAAAAAAATGAGTACTTTTACTTCATTGGTACTTTTATTTAAGTAGAATTTTGAGTTGCAGTTTACTCATGTACTGCACTTTCTTTTTACAATTTTGAGGTACTTGTACTGAGTGTTTTCATTCTCTACTACTTTATATTTCTAGTCCAGATTCTGTACTTTTCATTACACTTTATTTATCTACCAACTTTTGTTACTGTGCAGATTCACATTAATTATACAAAACATAATTAAAACATATTTATATTTTGCAGTATAATAGCTTAATATGAGAACCAGCAGTATATAAAATAATTAAAATTAGCCCCACCTTCACCAACTGGAAAATTAAAGTGGTAAAACACATTAATGCATAGCACAAGTCTGCAATATAAGTAAGGCTGCTTTTATTTTGGTAGTTTAAGTGTATTTCAATGCTAATACTTTTACTGCAGGACTTTAACAGAGTACTTCCACACAGTGGTATTACTACTTTTACTAAAGTAAAAGATCTAAGTTGTACTTGTTCCACCTTCTGCTCGTAGCTAAACCCCGCCCTCGTATTCCGTTTCAGTCGGAAATACGTCACATTACTGAAGCTAAAGATGCTCCAACTGCCGTTTCTCTGTGACTTTAGCATTAAGTTGGACTCTGTGGCAAACTTTGGCCACACCTAGATCCTGTCCCATTTCCACTTACAAAAAAAAGAAAAAAGAAAAAAGAAAAGAGAAAGAAAAAAAAAAAAAAAAAAAAGGCAGGCTTTTATTTTTTCTATCTGGTGCGTTTGTTTGTGTGTCGGCGAGTCCCGGCGGTGTAACCGGAGAGGGGCCTCAGAGAGGGAATGCAGGACTGCAATGGAGCACAATGCAATACAGGTAAAGCCGATATAATTTCCAAATAAATGTCGTTTTCTGACACTTTGACGCGGCGGGTTTTCGGACCTGTTGACGGGTGAAATATTTTAACCGTATGTCGCCGCGAAACCGGAGCCGGATTTCGCGTTTTATTTCATTTAGTTTGACCATGTCGTATTGATTGTTTTCCCATATCAACCAAACCCAAGCACGGAGAGTTGCTCTGACTGCAATTACAACTTTATTCAACCAGGGCTCAACTTTTTTTTTTCTCTCCCCCCCTTCCTTCTCCTCCAGAGGTGGAAAATAAAACGCAGATATTTGTATTTTTCGTGGGGGGGAAACGATCGGCGGTGACACCGAGCTGTCGCCTCGTTTGTTACCGGAGACTCAGCCGTTAAATGCCAGTTTAATATTTCTGATATTCTCGGCGGTGTTAATGATTAATTTCTTTGTGTGTCGTGTCGACAGTCTCAGCTTCTCCTCCGGCTACCAACCCCCACCCGCCGCCACTAACAGCCACATTATGGCTAAATAAAATTAAATTTCTGGCCGTTTGCCTGCCTGAAAATATCAGGAAACTTTTCAGCTGCTCCACATTTTTCAACAAAAAGCTACATCGACATTTTTCCATTTCTGACTGAACTGAATTTAATTTCAACACCGACGTGATATTGAACACTGAATTTTTTTATTTTTTTTTTTCGACAGGGACTAGGTGGAGCAGCAGTAGTGTTGCTTTTATAGGAAGCATATTGATATTATTATCAAATACACCCCCCCCCC
>NW_019524896.1:141729-144229 GCF_002814215.2 Seriola lalandi dorsalis | reverse complement strand
AAATGCCCAAAATTGTGGTCCCAGCTTTCTAAATGCTAGCAAAAATAGCGAATTTATCTCACAGTCTTTCTGTTCAAATACCTATAGATAACTAGAGCTTAAAGGATCAATAGATTAGTTGATAAACAGAAAGTAAATCTTCACTATTTTATAAATGATTAATCTGATGACTCTTTGGTTTCAGCCTCTGAAACAGGAACATTTCCTGGTTTTCTCCGTCGTCCTCGAGTGAATATTAGCATTGGTCAGACAAAACAATCAATTGTATAGATCTTATATACATATATATATATGATTGGTTGATAAAGTAATCACCAGATTAATAGGTAATCAAAATAATCATTACTTGCAGCTCAATTAAATAAGGTTTTAGTTTAATTGTGTTCCTAATGTAGAAGTAATCCTCCTGTAATATACAGTATGTCTAATGTAACTCCAGGGGCCGATAACGTGCAGAGCTCAGTAGTGATTCAGTCTTCTAATGGCTGGTTGTTCGTTCCTCCTTATAGTCTCAGATCATATGTGAGTGATGTAATGACACTTAATAAGATCTAAAATGTGACACCGGTGTTGCTGCAGGGCCCCAGCTGATCCATACACAGACTTAATCTGACTTCACGGTGTCATCTTGCTAAAGTATTAATATAACGTTAATGTATTTATGATATCCTCGCACCCGTACAGTTCAATATCTGACTTCAAACTCCACTGAAAACTGTTTAATATTCATGTAATGTTACATTCATGGGTGAAACTTTGTCCATACTTTTATTGTCTTTTTTTTTTTTTTTCTGTGGTATCAAGTTTAGTAATCCATAAACGCATCTAAAATAATCCCATGGTATTCTGCGAGCGGTTCCCATGTGATGTGTAGAGACTTCATCTGTCCTTATAAACGAATATATAAATATATAGATAAAAATATCATGTAGTGACTCAAAGTTCAGGTTCATCCTGATTTTATATTGCTTTATTTTATTCTTTCTCTTTCTTCTTCCTACTTATAAATGACTGTTTAATCTTCCCATGATGTGAAATTACATTCGATTAAAGCCTAATATTGTGTCAATAACATATCAACGAATCATATTGAGCCTAATAATCGTTATAAAAACATCTGTAATTCTCCTATAACATTCCTATAGTGTGTCAGTGGGGACAAATAAATTACTATAATATTCCTTAGATTAACCTATAATGTACCTATAGAGGATAATACTGTGTAGTAGTGATTTTACAGTACTTAATTTTATTCTTTCACCACATTACTTTTAATATTCTCACAGTAATCACTCAGTTCATGGGTGATATTTTAATTACAGTCGTCAATTGTGACTGAAACTTTGTCATAATAAGTTTAATAATCCTCAATAAATCCCACAGTAACTTTACTGTATTCTTTATACTTTATTTTAATCTCTTTTTTTCAAACTCTTATACTTATAAATAACTATTAATTGCTGCAGAAGTTGTTCTTTAGTTATCTTAAGTACTCTGTAGTGTATTATTGATGCTTCCTTGTATGTTATTGAGTGTGATAATCCTTGTAAACTTCTATAATATTCCTTTGAGGGCTCACAGTAATGAGTATGTGGTAAAATGTGTTATCATGTGTTACTATAGTATTCCCTGAGCACCTCTGTGATATTCCCATAGGAGCTCAAACTGCCTCCAGGCTGGTGATTTTTATTCTATATAAACCTGATGTTTTGCTTTTTTTCTCCTTCTTGTGTGAGAATAATATTCTATATATATATTTACAGCAGCTGTGCAACTCAGCAGAATTCATAGTGCGTCGTTTTTACCTCTAAAATGAGAGAAAAATATATCTTTAATATCGTCATGTGGACTTGGAAATGCACCTGTGGGATCAGCGCTGGATTTTAATGCTTATTTAATCCTATAGCGTCTTTATGGTTTTTCCTGTCGGGACTTGCAGCATGTTTGCGGCACTGATTAATGACGCTGTCTCACTCTGCTGTTTTTTATTTTTATATAATCTCACTATCCGATGGGCTTTATGTGATAAAGGTGTATCACAAAGACGTTTATAATTTCAGTTCCTATAGCAGGATACAGAGCAGGTTTGACATTCAACAGTGACCTTGTCTAATTTAGAGTCTAATATTCCTCTAATACAGATATCGTGTTGCCTTCAGGGGCTCAGATCGTGTCTCTGTGAGCTTGTCTGGCTTGATGTTGTTTTTCATTAGTGTGTAGTTTTGGTGTCCTATAGTTTCCCCACAGGACCATAAAGTGTGTGTGTGTGTGTGTGTGAGATACTCCACAGTGACGTCATTAAACATTATGCCGCTGCATTTAATCATATTGTGGCTTTTTTAAATGGCTGGCGTCACCGCTGTTGTTTGACTGTGCGCGGCTGATTTGTATATTTTCTGCTGTGATATTTATTCTGTATATGTCTAAAAATTGATCCTAGGCCCTGCTGCAGCTGGTCTGCAGAGCTACAGTGGATGGGGGAGGAGAAGGGGAGGTAGGG
>NW_019524896.1:111690-141575 GCF_002814215.2 Seriola lalandi dorsalis | reverse complement strand
AAGGGACGCCGGGTCGTTTTTTAGAGAAGCTCTGCTACAGACCGTTGCTGCCACAGAGAGCGGAGGAAACACTGTATATGCATTTTATTTAGTGAATCTTCACAAGCCATCTATCATGAGTAAATGGGTAGCAGCTGCAGAGGCGGCCACACCCTGAGCTTATACACTAGGCCTTTTATTTCCTATGGATAATAAGCTTTGGTGAATGTGACTTCTCCTCGGCTTATTTTAATTCACTTAATATGAAATATCGAATCTGCCGTGCACTTGAAACTACAACTGCAACGATCAGCTGATTGAAAGAAAATCAATCAGGAAGTGTTTTTATAATCATTTACCAACTTCTGCCAAACATTTCTTTTCCTCCTCTGACAGTATTTCCCTTGTTTTACAAATAACTACAGCTGAAAGGATGAATCCACATCAATCTCATAATCTATTATTTGTTGTTTTTTCAATACCAAAATGTTCTGGTTCCAATAAGTTCATGGACTGAAAATAAATTGGCAACAAATTCACAATCAATGAATCATCCCTTAACCAAGAATCCTCTGGTTTCAGCTGCTCAGATGTGAATGTTTTCCTGGTTATCTCAGTTTTCTGTCGCAGTAAATTGAATATTTCTGTGTTCTGGGCTGTTTATCAGACAAAGAAGCAAATTTAAACCTGTCAACTTGGACTTTAATCGATCAATTAGATGAGAAAGTAATCGCAGGATTGATTATCAGTGGAGATAATCACAAGTTGCAGCTCTCTATATGAAACATCTTTGTGTTTTTATCTGTTATTTGGACAGAAAACGTCACTTTGGGAAATTAGTGATGGAAATTCACCTCAGCAAATATTCTGATAATAGATTGATTTTTTTTTTATTTGATCATTAATAATTAAAATTTTTTTTTTAAAGCAAAATCTTTCAGCTTCTTAAATGAGATAATTAGCTGTTTTGGTGTCACAGTAAAGTGAATATATCTTTGGGTTTGAGACAGAATTATAAACCAAACCGATCGATTAATGGAGAAAATAATCGTCACAATAATCTGATTGGCAGATTATCGGATAATGAGAATAATTGTCAGATGCATTGAAATGATAAACAGCAAATTTAATAAGTGGCTTGTTTTCAGTTTGGATGTTTGTCACTGAGACGTGTTTGTTGAACGTCGCGGCTCGTTTGCAGCTTGTGTGTTGCAGCTGTGCGTCTGCAGATTGTGTTTCATGTGAAGCTGGGTGTAATTCGGTCTTTTCTCGCCTCTAGCTCCAAAACCAGAGGATCACAGAGGAGCAGGGGCTGCGTGATGGAGTCGGTGTCAGGAAAACGTTTCAGTGTATAGAGCTGTGCAGACTGGATCATGCCGTCTGCTGCGGTGCGCAGAAAAACCGCATGTGAGCAATTTGCCTCGGATGGATGAACATGAAGGCGAAAAACACCTGCATTAACGTACAAGTCTGGCGATGTTCTGCTTTTCCTTTTTGTCACTAAATCCCATAAAAAGACTCAAACCAACATGAATGTCTCCCGCCGACGGTTGTGAGGCTGATATATCTGATTCCTCTCAGCCATAGAACCCCATTGTTCCCAAAAACTATTGAAAACTGAGCCACACTGTTGCACTGGGCGACGTGGATTAGTCCGCCGCTGAAAATAGTCCCCGACAAATGCCCCCACTTCCTCCTGTTTGTTTGATTGAAAACTACAGCAGGCAGCTGTTTTAGTAAATTATTGAGACTTTTACAAAATGAAACTAAATATTTATGATCTGTTTTTAAAGTTTCACATCTTCAGTGGGAACCAATGAGCTGAGAGAGACACTGACAGAAGAGGGAAGTCAGAGGGTTGGGAGATAAACACTCAATATTGACTGCAACAACTAGTCAATTAATCAATCAGTCAATTGTCAGAAAAACTATTTTTATAAAGAAATAATAAGTGCCGCTTTTCTCTGTTTTATATCATTATATATTGAATATTTTTAGCCCGAGAGAAAGTGGAACTGATATTTTCTGACATTTTATAGACTAAACGATTCATTCATTAATTGAGAAAAATAATAAAGTCCTTCGTGAGCCTTTTGCGTATTTGAAATTTCAGCCTGACGTGAAGGAAACGGAATAAGATATCTGTTGGAAGAACAAACTAGAGCTGAAACGCTTTGTTGAATAGTTGATGGACGGATGTTTTGATAATTGAATTAAGCAAAAATGCAAAAAATTCAGTGGATCCAGCTTCTCAAATATAAATATTTGCTGCTTTTTCTGTCTCTTTGATTGTGAACTCATATCAGACAGAACAAACTACATTTTAAAGATGTCTTCTTGAGGTTTGGGAAATTGTGATTGTGATATTTTCCCCTATTTTCAGACATTTTTTATGGACCTGACGATGGTTAATTATACGAGAAAGTAACTGGCAGAGAAACCTCTACTGAAAATAATCATCAGTTTAGTTTATCCGTGCTTATTTGTGCCAAATAATAAAATAAATGCCACGTTCTCTGTCTAACCAAAATAACTAAAAAATCTGAACTGAAACTTCAGTTGGGTTGTGTGAGCTGGAGTTAATGTGCCCTTAGGTTTCAGTGAAACACAATCTGCTGCAGCTCATGAGCAAAAAATGACGAAAATGATCCTGATTCGAAACAAGGAGGTGATTCATGACATCTGTTTGAATTTGTAAATTTAACAAACGTGTGGAGCCGTAGATAAAGAGCGCTCCGTCCGGGGCTGAGAGAAGTCCACGTTGTTTGGGTTTTTTCAGAGCGAGGAACTGGCGTAAGTCGCCTCGGCCTGTGGATTTTGTGGTTATGTGTGAGCACATTAACACACGGCCTGAGGACTGAAGCTGTGGCTCAGGATCCAAAATGGCAGCTCACCATCCTCCTGACAGAAAACACAGCTCATCGTTTTGGGTCACGCTGTTAAAGAGAATCTGTTTCCCTGGTACTGAGAATTGAGAGGCATCCATCAGACCTCACATGAAACACAGCGGCCTTGTATTTAGGAGAAAAACCTGCCTCCATGTCTTTGGTGTGTTTTTCTGTTGTAGCTTCTTTTTCTTTTTTTCTTTTTTTCCTGTGCGCTCCTCGGGGTGTCACGGGCCCCGGGCTCCTCGCACTTCCTCTTACAAAACAGTGAAATCAAAGCTGCAGGTTTATTCACCAGCAGCAGCAGCACAGACAGTATTGGCTTTCAGATGTATGAACCCACTCAAGGTGCGCTCGATTTATTGTTCCAGCCGTGTAAACACTCGCAAAATGGGAGCTTTGGCTGCTTTTTGAAGTCGAGTCTTATTTATACAGTCCAGAATCACAAATCACAAATTTTGCTCAGTGCAGTCTGTAGAGCTTTACGACGCCCCTCTGTCCCGAAGACCCTCCGATCATATAAGGAAGAAACTCCCCCAAAAAAAACCTTTTTTAGTGGAGAAAAAAATGAAACAGCAACAGAAGTTAAGGCGAATCAAGCGCTCCTCGTCACATCCACAGTGTAAACACATAAGAAGTTCCATGTGAACTGAGCTGTAGGTTGACTTTTTTTTTTTTTTTGCCAAATGACACATCCGCCATTTTGGGGACAGAAAAGAAAAAGGGAAGCAGGACTTATAGAAACACTGCTGTCAGGAGGACACGCTTAAAGTTCATGAACAGATTATTAATGCACATTAAGCTGTTAAATATCTGACATTTTTTAAAGAGCTGTAAAGTTTACACTGCATTAGTTTTGCATTCTTACAATATTCTCATTATTCTCTTGATAAGTAGTAAAATACTGCTGCAGCATGGATGCATCACTATTAATAATCTAATAACGTCATGTATGGTAATATATCGGTCACAGTGGATGTTTTCACTTCAGGTTTTCATTCTCTTTATACATTTCAGTAGGTTTTGAACATATTACACCATCCTTTTACTTAATTACCAGATCTATTTAGTTCTTCATTGCCGGTTGAAAGCTCCAGAAAAGCTAGTAATGGGATCTGGAGCTCAGCTCAGAGAATTTAATGTCTTTTATTTGTGCAGAATTTCAAGAAAAGAAGCTGACATTGTTTTCTCTCTCCCGGGAAATTGTGAGATAAATAATAATCTCTCACCGGTGCCTCAGTCAATATGAGCCTGAACAATGGGCTGCTGCTGTAGTGAAGCGTAATGACGGCCTCGGTGCTTTCTGTGAGGATGCATTATATGAAACAACAAAACACCGAGCTGCTGGAGGAGAAACTACAAGCTGCAATTTACTCCGACTCACGGTGTCAAAACATCCGTCTCTTTTAAAATCTCATGAAACGGAGCCATGAACTAAAAAGCCACACATGAAGTCATCGCAGTATCTGTCAGAATACGTCCAAACACTCCAGGGATTAATCATCCAGAGTCTATAAAGCAGGAGATTATCGTTCTCTGGAAAAGGAAACTTCAGAAAATGTCAGTTCTGGTAAAAAAAAAAGAAAAGAAAAATGCCTTTTTTGTCATTTTTGTCAGGTTAGTCAGAGATATTATGTAAGTGGATGAAGAAAATACTCTGAGTCAGACTCACATTCACTTTGCAGTCAAACATTTTCATGGAGAAGTTTTAATGCTGGTTGAAACTCTCCTGTAACAAAAGTCTGTCTTTGTTTCACTGAAGTTTTCTCGGTCATTTTGAGCTGCGATGGTTAATCAGTTTATTTCTCCGTCAATCGACTAATTGGCAATTATTTCACTTGTTTTTTGAGTCATTTTTTTCTTAAAAGAAAATATGTTTCTGGTTCCAGCTTCTCAGATGTGAATGTTTTCTGTTTTCCATCGTCTGCTGTGACAGTAAACTCAGTGTGTTTGGGTTTTAGTCTGTTTATCAGACAACACAAGACGTGAAGAAACAACTAATCAATTACTTCAGATAATAATCAACAAATGAATCAATAATAGAAATAATCATTAGTTGCCATATTTAATGTTTGCTTTTTTTTACTGTGCAAACAAATAAACAAATTAAATGGCTTTTATTTTGAAACACTTGCAGGAAGTGTTTAGTTGGTCACTGGGGGGAGTTTAGCTGCGACCTAAACACAGTTACTGTTCTCAGCCAGCTTCTCTTCTAAATGTGAAAAGTTTCCCTCCCTGAGCAGGAAGTGAGAGAACATTTACCAAAATAAAAGCACAGAGTAATAACTTTTAAAATGTGACTGCGGGACCCTCTGATTGGAGAGTAAAGGTCACATGACTTTGTGCCACATTGCCCAGCATACTTCCTCAAATTTAATATCTGACCTTTGATTCTACAAACACAGATTAAACATATTAAACATTAAAACAGATTCAGACTTGTGAAATGTCAAATTCATTACACGGTGCACGTGTACAGTAAATAAAAGTTCCTGTCAAAGCAGATTAAAAAAAGGCAGAATAACTAATGAACAATATCTATAACGAATAGATTCTGAATGATTAACTACAGCGGGTGGTTTTATTGTGGTGCTCTGGAAATCATGTGACCTCTCTCCTGTGCAGCTGGATGAAAGTACAAGTCAAACAGCAGAATAATGTTTATTAATTTACCCTTTTAACTGCTGATGTGTTTATTTATTTAACACACAGGCGTTCAAAGGCCTTTTAAAACAAGTGTGACCATGGTGGAATGATAACATTTCTTTTTTTCATTCACATGTTTAAACACATGAGATCTGTAAAAGAAGCGTGACACACGCAGATTATTAAGATCAGACAGGTTTGTACATGTCTTTTAAATTTCAGCCTTTTCTCGTCATAATATTTAAAAACCTGCATCACTCACTTCAGACGAACATATTTACAGTCGGTATCAGGGGCTGCAGATACGACTCTGCAGCGTGAGGAGTTAATTTTTAACATTTCCTCTCTGAGGTGTTTAATATATTACAATATCCTGCTCTGAGAGCTGTTTATACATGTGAAAATGTTGCCTCATTGCAAGATGGTGCAATTTTATCATCAGAGGTGTTGATGCCAGAGGTGGATTCTGCAGAATTTATGGTTTGAACACGCCCAAGCAAATGTAGGGAGGACTCCTGGCATTTAAATTTAAGTCTCATAGTTTCATCTCCAAAGTATTTTCCCTTTTTTTATTACAGGGAAATGTCAAATTGACCCGTACCTGTATTTTAATTTGGCATCTGGACATTGTTGGAATGTGAACTGGCTCAGACAGAATTTCAGAGCATTGTGAATATCCCTTAAAAATGATCATACATCTCAGTATAAACAATATATTATAGAAAGATAGAAGCAGCATCATACTAAAAATAAGCAAATAAATGAATCAACAGACACATGAACATGACACATGAACTTGAGAGGTAAGAAAACTGTGCAAATTAAAATAAAAAACATGCAAATTAGATTCTCTGAATTGTCATCTAAGGAACCTTTGACCTCATCTTCTGATTATTATTTCCATTAATAGTCTATTAAAAAAAAAAAAAAACTGCCCGGCACAGCTTTGCAGGTCCGAGTGTGACGACCAAAAGTCCAAACACCCAAAAATATTGAGTTGACAGTGACATATGTCAAAGAAAAGAAGGAAATCCAAACACTTCAGAGGCTGGAATCAAATAATATTTGCCGTTACTTCACTAATAGTCGACTAATTGATTCATCGACTAATTGCAGCATTAAACAATATTAGATTGTTTTTGTTTTTGTGATATTTTTTAATTATCCTCCTTATCTAGGACGTGTGTGTGGTTGAACCTGTTGTTGTATGGCTGGATTTATTATAATTAGCTTCAGTATGAATGATATTTCCTTACATATGGAACAGAGCTGTTTCATTTCAGCTCTGCAGCCTGATGAGATTTCCTCTCTAACTCACAGCTCATCTTTGAGTTTCATTTCTGACTTTATTTCCCCTCTGGACTTGAGTCAAATGTGACTGTATCAGGAACCTGTGCTTCTTTATCTGTGTCCCCTGAGGTTCAACTCAACCATAGATGATATTTCTGTCTGCAGAAGAGATAGACTGGACTTTTTTTAAAACTCTGACACTGAAAATGCCCGTCGAGCCTCCCAGGGATCGTTAACTCTTCCTCATCTGTGCTGTCTTGTCTCTCCATCAGTGGTTGGGTGCTCCCTCCTGCCAGCGGGGCAGCTATGCCTTCTATAAGTCGGTGAGCAGCAGAGCTCAGCCCGACGGGCCCGTCCAGGTGTGGAAGCTCGGGGAGTTCTACTTCATCCGCTGTGGACCGCAGGATCCCGTGTGCGTCGCTGAGGTGAGATACCTGGTTTTTATTTGACTCTCTGCTGCATTAAAGCTGCTGTATATCATCAACAACAACAACAACAACAACAACAACAAGAACTGTTGCAGCAGAAACCTGCGGGTCTTTGAGCCTGATGAACCTCAGTCCAGGGTCCAGACTTTCACATTGTCAGCAGTGCTAACCAGCTACTAGTCAACTGATCTTGACGAGTGCCCCTCTAACCGCTGACTATGACTAACTAACCCAAACTAACTCCACAAACTGAATTGAAAATCGAATCCTAAATGGGTCACACTCCTGCTCACGTGAGCTATAGAAGAGTGATATGTTTTATTATTGAGTCTACATCCCACAGCAAAGCTAAATTTAGTCCATTGAGGTCGTGAGCTGAAAAAAGTAAAGACACGTGTGAACGAGCCTGCGTTGTATTTAGGTTGGTACAGTTTTATCGACAGTGATTGATCAGAATGAAAGATGGAGATGATCATGTATTTGCTCTGATACAAACGTGTTAAAGAGCTTTTATTCACTGAACAACAAATAATGACATTACATGAGATAGTATTTGTACTTTATATTTTTACTCCACTACATTTATTTCACAGTTACAGCTGCTGGTTGTTCACTTACATGACATATAGTGATTAAAAATGTCAAATGAAAGACTTTTAACTTGTGGGCTACATCGAGCCACCATCGTCCACTTCATCATCAGTGATTAAACATCATCATCACCGTCCTCGCCACATGATGATTCATGAAAACCCCTGCTGACAAATTATGGCCACTTAGTGTAAAGATTAAAAAGTTGCTGGTGAGATGAAGCACTGAAGGCTCTGGGTTTTACTTGGAATACAAGGATGTGCATCACCATGTGAAATGATCCGCCCTCATTCTTAACTCCTGAAGTCTTCGTCCTAAAAAGCTGATTGGTTGTCTGTACATGTGGCTGAGACGTCGGCTCTCCTCTGGGGGAGCTGCAGCTGAGGACATCAGGTTGTTTCCTCGATTACAGAACGAGGTTTCTCTTCATCATGAGCGTTACCTGAGGCCTGCACTACGAAGCAGGTTAAACAGGATAACTTTCCCTTATCTGACTAAACTCTAACTGAACCTAACCTGTACTAACAAGCTGGTTATCACCTGGTTCAGTTAATCCTGGTTCATGTGAAAGAGGCGCAGTTTTTAATTATAAGAAACATGATCATAATAAAGTATTAATGTGTGATATGAGAGGAAACGCTGATACCTGCAGGTAATGTAATAAAATGATATTCAACCAGGTGAAATGTAAACAACATGATCACATGACTGGAATAAACAAGAAACACTAGAAATAATTAATAATTATTAAAGTCAGACTGATGTTATATTGAGTATTTTCGCTCTTTCGTCTCAGGATGGACAAACTGTTATAAACATGTGATGCAGATAAAACAGTTCAAGTTAATGTTCGACTGTTTCTGCTGCAGAGATGGGGAGAAAGGAAAGAGGAGAGAAGTAGAGAAGCATCAGTTACCATGGAGATTTACCCTGGTAACAAGTGAACCACCGTTGTAGGACTGAAAACCCAAGTTACCTCGATAACCTGTAATCCTGCTTCGTAGTTCAGACCTCAGGCCTCTGATCAGCAACACGGCATCTGTGTTTACACCTGTGTTCTTCTTCTTCTTCTTCTTCCTCCATTTCTTCTTCGTGTGCAGGTGACCTTACTGTGGGAGGACCAGACGCGACACCACCTGCTGGCCAGCGCCAGGCTTTACTTCTTACCCGAGGACACGCCAAAGGGCCGGACCAGGGAGCACGGAGAGGTGGGTCAAAGGTCGGGGAGACTGGCTCCTCCTCCAGAGATTTAATACTGAATCAAAGCTGATTTGGATTTGAACGCCCTCAAAAAGTCGGTGACTAACCTAAAACATAAAACTGACTATAATGGCTTTTGAGTAGTTTAAAAAAAGGAGTTCATACATGCCTTTAGAAGAAATTCAGATTAAAATTCATTTAGTTTGAAACATAAATTAAAAAGAAAGCTATTGACAAATATCTGAAAAGCTCCCGTGGCTCATTAACATCCTCAGTTTCCAATATCAGAGTCACATCATGAGGTGAAAATTACATCCGTGGAACATCAATCAGCTTCGAATTAATATGATGAAAACAGATGCAAAGGTATTGAGGTATTATTATTATTATTATTATTATTATTATTATTATTATTATTATTATTATTATTATTATTATTATTCTGACGGATGAACTCGCTGATTTACATTGCGGTGCATCTGCATAATGCAAAGTCCTGCTGCTTTGGCTACCAGCAGTTCCTGTTCCGGTACAGACGACAGTCACCAGGATTATTCAGACGCTGAAGAGAAAGGGCTCGATCTGATGATTATGAGACGAGATCTGATGATCGTGAAATGAGATCTAATGATCGTGGGTCGAGATCTGATGATCGTGAGACGAGATCTGATGATCGTGAGACGAGATCTGAGGGAAGTTTAAGCTTGAACTGATTTAACTTCAGAGGTTCTGACTCCACTGTGGCACTAACTGATGAACTGATTCTGGAAAACAATAATTCAACCATGGCTCCAAAGAAGAATCAATTTCTGTCCTGCGTTCAGAGGGGAAAAAAATAATTTAAATTTAATTGTTTATTGAAATTAAAAAAAAAAAAAAAAAGGTATTTTTTTGTATTCTTACTTTATTCATTATTTAAAAACACTGTAAATTATCACTTTAAAAACAAGACGAGGTATAAACCTAGTATATGGCTGACTGGTCCATAGTCGGACCGGCCATCAGGACAAAAATAAACTGCTGGTGCCTTTCATATAATGTACATGCTGCATTTCCACTGCTTTGATTGATTAATCAAACTATATAATCAATGGCGTTTTCAATACTTTGTCGGCATAACGGTGGCGTGAACCTTGAGCCTCACTGATTTAATCCTTTAGATTAGAGAAGAGAAACTTTGTCGGTGTCACAGAACGAAATTGAGGCGTCACAGCAACAACAAGGAAGTAAAACAGACGGTGGAGGAAGTGCTCAGATCTCTCACCGCAGTACACTACATACATTATGCAGATCAAGTTATTGGATTAATGTGTATATTACTTTTAATGTTGTAGTTTGTCAGTTTCCCCCCTCGGATTTTTACATCATAATTTATCTGTCGATTTTATATTTTGTCTTATAAAGTACAATATTTGCCTTTTTAAAATGTATAAAGTAGAAATAAGTACATCAAAATTGTACTGAAGTACAGCACTTAAAAATAAATGTAAATGGAAGCAGATGAATAACGTATATAAGTAACCTAAAAAAAAAAAAGCAGAATACCATCTACATGAGTTTAAACTGATCCCAGTCCTGATCCGTTTTGTAACTGAGAGCGAACGTCTCCCTAATATAATCTGGGGAATGCTTTAAGAACGTCTATTAATAACCTCGTCACAGGAACACTGCCTCCTTTTTTTATCCAATCATCTTAGGCCAAGAATCTAAACAGGTTAACCTTCAGTGAAAGTCTCCTCTTGTTGATCGAAAAGTCTTTTATAACCTCATTTTCCTCTGGTCTTTTTCCCCGGTGCTGAGAACAAACAGTGACATTATTTTATGCTCTAATATTATTTGATTATCGGTTTAATTCATAATCGCATCTCTCTGTCGGGAGAATGAGTGAAATGACTTTAAATATGAGAAAAATGAGCCGTGATTTCACACGAACAGGGAAAGAGAAAGGAGATGTGGACGCGTCTGCTGCTGCTGCTGCTGCTGTGAGTGTTTTTGATTAACACAGTTCACATGCAGGCTGCAGCTCAGCCTTCACATGAGAATCTCCCTTTGGGAATCAGACTAATGTATTACCCAAATGTAAATCCCATGACTTGTCTGAAACCAAATTTTCCACATTTTGAACTTAGATATTCCACTGTTGCAGTCTCTATAAGGAGGTTTTAATTTTCCTGGAGGAAAAATGAGGCCTCTGAAAGTTGCTTTTACAGGAATCACTGCCCAGTTTCTTTTATATGAAGACTTTATTTCTAAAACATCCTCATTTGTCTCGAGTGTTATCTTATTTTTTTGTGGAGGATCAGCTCAGTATTACATTGATTTATTGAGTTTTAACATAAGTACGACGAGCATGCATGCAAAGAAAGGAAAACGTGCAGATGTGCGCTGTGGTTTGACGAGTATTCAGCTCCTCATTTACTAAATTTACTTCTTACAAACTACTTTTACTTCCTGGTTGAGAAATCTGGATCAGGTGAAGGAGCAGAGACTATCAAGATGGTTAGAGGAGGAAACATCAGAGACTGTTGAGACCAGAGTCAGAGACTAGCAGACGCAGGAGAGCGGTTAGCGTAGTTAGCATCTTTTATTTGTTTATGTTGTTAATTAGCTTGTTTACTGGCAGTAGCTGACACAATGTTAGCTGTTATGCTAATGCTAACTCTCTCTCTCTGTACTGACAAGGTTTCATGTTTATTTAGCCCCCCCCCCCGTCGCCACAAGCTGACAGGATTGGTTCCTTAGGTTTGTGACGTATGAATCGCTGGCTGTCTGACTCTGTGTTTATGAGACTGTCATTGGTTCACTGCAGTTCAATGTGGAAACACTCAGTGAGGAAATCGTTCTTCTATACAACTGATAACTGCTCACAGACGTCTGAAACAGCTTTAAATTCTGTGAGCTTTAGTTTGAATAAAATCTTATTCAGAGGAATAACTACAGCCGAGTATGAAGCAGAAAGAAAAGTTCAGGTACTCCAGAACATTTATTTTCCACCAGTGGATTTCCATGTCTGAAAAAAGGCTCGTAAAATCACCATTGGGGCCTTGCTCACAAGTAAACTTGGGAGGAGGGGCTCCAGTCGACATGAGGCTTGGAGGAGAAGCTGAAGAGCTTCAGAGGGAAACACCTTTGAAAACACCAGAATATTTGAATTTTCAAAATGCGTATTCGTGGCTCCTGCAGAGACGCTCTGTGTAAGAGCTCCTCAGCCTTTTGCTGTGTTAATGAGTTCACACCTTGCTGCTGTGGGGCAGGAGTGCGAGGAGCTCTCACCTGGTTGCAGCCCGGGGGTTGGGGGGTTTGAGCCTGATCTGGATCACAGCTGACAAACTGGAACGGGAGGAGACGTCAGCAGCAGCAGCAGCTCGATGTAAACTGGGCGAACGGTGACTCAGGCTTTTACATCGTACACACACGTGCGTGTCAACTGTTTGTGTTGAAGGAAACTTGACTGCACTTAATGTGACGGCTCTGACACACGTCTGAAGGACGGCGGCGTCGGCGTGTCTTAATCCCACAAGAGGAAGTCTGCATGTGAGGAAACATTAGCTGAATAGAGCAACACTGTCAGAGACTGAACGAGTCTGAAAACGACAGAAAACAAAGCAAGTTTTTTTAATTGTCTTGCTGCTATGAGCCATTAAAAGTCAGGAGAAGTGTTTCCATCCTCTGATATCTCAGTATCCAGGTTTTCATCCAGCTGCAGCACAAATTTTGGTTCAGATTCTCCAATCGCTGCCGTTAAAACGCTGCAGGAGAAGATGAGGTCAGTCCAAGTTCAGACGATGGAGAATTTGGATTTCCACCTCAGCCAAGCGCAAAAAAAATGTTGCAATATTTATTTTTATTTTTTCAAAGTTTGATGTTTCCGCTCAGTTTTTAAATTTTAAAATTGAAATTGCACATAGCAACAGGCTGATGGAGAATCACCCGCTGTCTGTGTCGTCCTCTGCTTGTGTGCAATAAAACTGCTGCAGGATTTTACACCACAAGTTAAATTTAAGACACTGTTTCCTCTGCGGTGATGAATCAGGTTTTAGTGTCTATTTCTATGTATTTCCCTTTCCTCCACACATATAAACTCCCTGCTCACTTTATTAGGTACACCTATACAGTGCAACGCAACAGCTGTGCTACATATTCTGCATTTGTTGTTGTTGTTGTGTGAAAACAAACGTAAATAAGCTTGTAAAAGGCTGAAAATCTTTTGAATACACAGCCTGTCTTGTTGTGGAGTTTACTTGAGTTCAGATCAGGTTACAGTTTAAACAAAGAAAGATAAAAAAAGACTAAAATGCAAATAGAAAGAGAAAGAAAACCAGTCATTTACAACTGGACTTGAGCAGTTCTTCACAGATGCATGGAAACATTGCAGTCTGTCGGGTGTTTTTCATAAACTTCCTCTTTCGTTTTTGAATGTTGCATCAGGTTGCATGAATTCTCTGATCAGTTAAAACCTTATCTTTAAATGTCAAGATCAACATCTGCCTTTCTACATGTGTCACAGTAAAAATAAACAACATTTACTGTTAGTTTATGGAAGAAAGACAAATCAAAGCATGTTTAAAATAACTGGTTCTGAACAAAGAGCTGGACTGCTTTAATGGATAGAAGAACTGAAGGCAGTAAAATGATAAAAGACGGGTACAAAGGTTTTTAGTCAGATGGAAAATTCATTGAAAAAGGTGAGAGGTAATAAAAAAACAACAACGGAGGAATAATAAAAAATAATGACGGAAAGAGGAGACGAGAAAAAAAGGACATTTATTTAAAAAGCAAGTGGTGGAACTCGTCAGGTGGCTTTTTGTCTCACAGTTTGTTTAACAGTTAAAATGTGAAACGTTATGTAATCGCACTGGAAGGCAAATGCATGAAGTTCATCAGAGCACAGTGCAGTCCGACGGCGAGGTGGTGCTTTCAGGTTTTAATGACAGAGTGGCAGCTGGTTTTTTAAATTGAGATTTTAAATAATTTCTCCTCAAGTTTCAGTTCAGACTTCCAACAGAAGTCGTCCACCTCCTATAATAAAACCTCATATCAGCAGGTTCGGCCTCATCTCTCACTCTGCAGCTCTTTTTTGTGTCGTCACGTAAAACGTCACGACTTCGCCAAACAAGAACAATCAAGACCTTTTTCTCCTATTGGAGAGTTGCAGAGCAGGTGAGGTGTGGGAGGAGCTGAGGAGGTTTGAGGTTTGTGGCACTTGAACGCCACGTCAGAGATTCTGTCTGAACAATATGCAGCATTAAACCTGTTTGACTGAATCATAGATTGAACTTATTTTATGTGTGTGTGTTTGTGTAGGATGAAGTTTTGGCGGTGTCCAGGAAGATGGTGGTGCGGGTGGAGGACCTGGTGAGATGGTCGTGTGCACGGCCGGCAGGTTGGAGTAGCTGTTCGAAGCTGCCGCCGGCGCCACCACCCTGCGGGACCAACGGCCTCCACAAACCTCCGCAGAGCAGCGACGGCAACGACAACAACAACAACAATAACAACAACACAGCGGACAAGAGCAGCGAGCCGCTCAGAGACAAAACCGAGAGTAAGAAACACAGACACACACACTAAACCTAAACATATTTATTCTACTATAAATTCGTGCGGCACCAGTTCGTCAATAACTCCTTTGAGCAGTCAGGGAATGAAATACAGAAATCCTGTTCTTCATCAATAATTTATAATTTCATTTGTTCGATGCTCAGCTTCCATCAAGAAGATAAAGAGCACATAGTGAAATGAACACCTCTGACAGGGTCACATTATTATCCTTGTGAACTTTATGTCTGAGCTGTCGGATGAGACTGCATCTGGTTTTATAGTTGTACCTGATAAAGGTGTTTTTTAGTTGTTGGTGAGTGAAGGTATAAGTAGAACTGTTCAGCCTGTAAAGAAAAGGCTGGAAATCCTGGGTTTGGGTTTTACATGAGTTCGGATCACGTTACAATTTAAACAAAAGAAAAAGACTAAATGAAAAGAAACTGGACTTGACCAGTTCTTCACAGATACATGGTCTTTTTATTCTACAGGTTCTTCAGTCAGTCGATTCTTTAAATGTGGAACAAAACAACAATGATTGACATAAAAAAATGTACTTTTGAATACTTGAGTATTCTCAAAATCAAGTACTGCAGTACTTTAACTTTAACTGAACAACTTTAACTTGTATTGGAGGAATGTTTGACCAGAGGATCTAACTGTGACTCAAGTAACGGAGTTGTGGACGTTATTGATCACAGACTGACATTCGGTTCTCGTGTGTCTCGTGTCTCTTCCTCTCAGACGGCCCGCTGGAGCGTCAGGGCGTCAAAGTGCTCAGCTACCCGCAGTACTGCCGCTTCCGCTCCCTGCAGAGACGCATCCAGGATGGAGCGAGGGGGCTGGGGCTGCAGGACCCCCACCTGCTGGCCCTGGGGGGCGTCAGGGCGCTGCCCAACACCCGGGTGATGTACTGCAGGGACACGTTCAACCACCCGACGCTGGAGAACAGCGCCGGCTTCTCCTGGCAGTTCAGTGAGTGTCTCAGAAACCGGTCCGCAATCACCTCTCAGTTTTGAGTAGGGATCATGTGACGTCTTCACAGGCTCTTTCAAAGTAAAAGTCTCTTTGTTCACCTTTTAAAAAAATGTTTTTTCAATTAAATGTAGGAAAATCTTCCACAAAGACACAAACATCAACTCCTAACAGCCACCAGGGGGCGAACAGGCTCACTGCACCACGCAGGCTCTCATTTGTTAAAACCTACAAAATAAAAGCACAGACTGTATGAGGTGTGTGTGTGTGTGTGTGTGTGTGTGTCGTTCAAATAAAATCTCCATCTGATTATGAGCCTTCTCAGATTTACATCTGACAGCATCACCGCCCCTCCCTGAAAAGCTCCCTGTATTTCTGTGTAACGCTGCCACCTGCTGGTCGCTCCTGACACTCCCTCAGCTCTTTTCATTGATGTAGGAAGTTTCCCCACAGACTTCACATCCACCACACAAAGACTAAGACTAAGGAGTAAGTTATTGACCTTTATGAAGATTAGAAGACAGCATGAAGTAGCTTCATCTTACAAATATTTGGGCGTTCGTATCGATGTGATGCTTTATAGTCTTTGTTTCACAGTGTTGTGTGGAGGCACATTAACAGCATGACTGCTAATGACAGGAACAGGAATAACAAGTCTTTTTTTGTTTTTGTTTTTTTTTTAAACAAAAGCTGGTTATGTAAATGTGAAGCCAGACGCCCAGTTTATTGTTTTAGTAGTCCAACGTGTGCTGAGTGACCTGGCTTGTTTTAAGACGGGAAGAGTTTGCTCAGTAGCTGCGTTATAATCGTACGTCACAAATAAAAGAAACGTCACTGAGGCAGATTTTTATAAATCATTTTTATGTTTGTGCCTAAATTAAAACTTAAACTCTCACTGGGAGGCAGATAATGTGATTAGATGGGCTGTTTATCTTTTAGTTCATCAGGCGCACAGAGCCGCTCTAACAATTAGAATAAACCGGTTGGAGAACATCTCAGACCGGTTCTGTTCACACAGCTGTGAAACATGTGACAGTCCCTTGTTTTCTGACATTTGTAAGTAATTGTTATGGCTTCATTTGCATATTTATTTCCTGTTTTAGTGATGCTGTTTTCAGATCAGCTTGGTATTTATGAACTGTCAGTGGCTACGTGAGCTGCTGAGCTACACTCATGTCCTGTTGGAGAACATGTTAATTTGTCAATAGGTGTTACTGCTGTTGTTGTGGCTCTGTGCATTTCGGTTTGTTGTCTGCTGAGGCGTGTTTGATTTATGTCCCTTTTAAAGTTTTCTAATGTGTCGGTTCAGAGATTCAGAGACCTTTTATTGGATCGTTTAATATGCAGGTGAGGTCATAGGTTTCTAAAAGGGACTATGAGAAGAAAAGGATCATGGGTAGAAAAGGATCATGAGAAGAGTCCAGCTCCTGCTTCAGCTTTAAAGTCTCACAGTAAAAATTATGAATGAATGTTCGACTGAATTCTTCTTCTTCCTTTGAATTTTTATTCATGTTTGTGTTTTTGTTTTGTTTTTTTCTGCAGGATGTCCGTCTCTCAGTCTTCGAGGACGACCTCGCAAGAGGAGAGGCCGCGACGGCAAAGACTCCCCGAACTCCAGCCAATCAGAGTCCTGGATCGAGAGGATGAAGGTTCGTTGTTCGCCGTTTATGAAGTTGTTTATCACAGTGGTGAAGTTTTCTGATCACACTCAGTTTTACATTCGATTTAAAAAAAATTAAAAAAACCTCTGTAGTTGAAAGTGGAGCATAAGATCCTCTTCCTGGAGGCCCCGGACCCCCCAGTCTGCTCCGGATCAACAGCTGACTGATCCTCAGATCCTCAGATACTCAGGACGACCAAACAAAAAACTAAACCTGGTCCTTGAATCGTGTTGGTGACGGTTCACATGCGCCGTTACACAGAATGAGGTGGAAAATAAAATCAGCTAATTGTGTGTGTGTGTGTGTGTGTGTGTGTGTGTGTGTGTGTGTGTGTGTGTGTGTGTGTGTCAGGAGAACGTGATGGGTAGCGTGGAGGTCGGCTGTGAGGGCAGCTGGCTCCCTCACCCTGAGGAGCAGCTGTTCCTGGATCAGCTCTACATCTTCATGGAGCGTCACGGCTCGCCCATCCACAAAGTCCCCAACCTCGGCTTCAAGAAGAGTGAGTCTGACTCTTTCTTTCTTGTTTCCTTTCTTTCTTTTTTTCTGTCTTTCTTTTTTTGTTTTATTTCTTTCTTCTTTTCGTTCTTGTTTTCTTTCTTGTTTCCGTTCTTTTCTTTCTTTTCTTTCTTCTTTTCTTTCTTTGCTTCCTTGTTTTCTTTCTTTCTTAATTGTTTTCTTCCTTCCTTCCTTCCTCCCTCCCATGTTTCAGAGGATGTGGTGTGTAGATGGGGTGGTTTTTTTTTGGGGCGGACAAGTTTCTTTTCACACCTCTTCACTTTATTATGTTGTAGGTTCAATTTTAAATGGATAAAATTGCCATTTCCTCCCATCATCAAATAAAAAAACAAATCAAACATTGAAATGTCTCATTTACAGATGTCTTCAGACTCTTAGTTCAGGACTTAGTCGAAGCGTCTTTAGCAGCAGTTACAGCTCGCAGTCTTCCAGGCAGATCCTCTCAGGCTCCATCACCTGGGATGGGAAGTGTTTAAACAACGGAGTGAGGCACATTTGAAGAACTTGGGTTTTATCAGACACATTTGTTTAGTCAAACTGAGAGTTTTATCTCAGAATTACAGTCTGGTTTGACTTTTATTTCCTGTGTATCATATTTGCATCTCTGCTCTGTTTCCTCTTCCTGTTGCTGCCTGGATTCAAACATGTCCGTCCTCTGTCTCCTCAGTCGACCTCTTCCTCATGTACTCGGTGGTCAAGCGGCTCGGAGGCTACAAGAAGGTGAGTCGCTTCGACTTAGATGGAATAACCTTTATTTAAAGGAATAGTCTGGCATTTGTTTTCCAGCAGAGAAAAACACGAGAAGGTTGAAAAACTGTAGTCTGTAAGTTAAATATTAAACTACCGACTGGATAACTTAGCTTAGCATAAAGGGTTAGCCTGCCGACGGGACAGAAACAAGGAGTCGGGACAGAAACAAGGAGGCGGGACAGAAACAAGGAGTCGGGACAGTAACAAGGAGGCGGGACAGAAACAGTCAGACGGGACAGAAACAAGGAGGCGGGACAGAAACAAGGAGGCGGGACAGAAACAAGGAGTCCGGACAGAAACAGTCAGGTGGGACAGAAACAGTCAGACGGGACAGAAACAGTCAGACGGGACAGAAACAGTCAGACGGGACAGTAACAAGGAGGCGGGACAGAAACAGTCAGACAGGACAGAAACAAGGAGTCGGGACAGTAACAAGGAGGCGGGACAGAAACAGTCAGACGGGACAGAAACAAGGAGTCGGGACAGAAACAGTCAGTCGGGACAGTAACAAGGAGTCGGGACAGAAACAGTCAGACAGGACAGAAACAAGGAGTCGGGACAGTAACAAGGAGTCGGGACAGAAACAGGCAGACGGGACAGAAACAAGGAGTCGGGACAGAAACAAGGAGGCGGGACAGAAACAGTCAGGTGGGACAGAAACAGGCAGACGGGACAGAAACAGTCAGTCGGGACAGAAACAGTCAGTGCAGCTTCAGCTCAGTGCTGCTCTGTTCACAACAAAAGGCTCAGTCCTTCACTCCACCCACTGCACTGAAATGAGCCTTGTACTGAACAATACTGTATTATACAGCATGGTGGTACACCACTAACACTGTATAATGTATGTAATTGTTTTGAACACACACACACACACACACACACACACACACACACACACACACACACACACACACACACACACACACTGTGTTACCACTCCACCAGCAGCACCAGGGCCATAATCCATTACATTGAACTTGAAGCCTGATCTTCAAATACTTGATTTCACTTCATTCATTTCTAAGGAGCTTTAGACTCTTTACAAAATTATAATAATAAACTTTATTGATAAAGTACGTTTACGTTACAAAGATTCACAGATTCAATATTTCATATTTATCCTCATGTTTGATCGAGTCGTTTCTGCAGGATGTCGTGAGTTCAGATCTGATCACCTTCGCCTTTGTGTGTTTGTGTGGCAGGTGACAGGAGACCGACTCTGGAAAGTGGTTTATAACGAGCTGGGAGGATGCCCCGGCAGCACCAGCGCTGCGACCTGCACCAGGAGACACTACGAGAGGTCAGACAAGACGCGCTGACACCCTCCACCACTGAAACCCTACACAGAAGATGTGCTACTGTTAAAGTTTTACGCACTAATCCTTGTGATGTTGCGTCGCAGGCTGATGCTTCCTTACGAGGAGCACCTCAGAGCCGGAGGAGCGGAGTTCAAAATCCCAGAATCCCCCACTCCTCCAAAACCCAGAGGGATCAGAGGAAGGAAACCACTTCCTCGAGGCAGAAAACCAGGACCCAAAGCCAAGGAGAAGAAGATCACAACCCCCGCTCTTCCTCCTCCTCCTTCCCCTCCTACTCCTCCTCCTCCTCCTCCTCCTCCTCCTCGAACTGTAAGTGACAGACCAGCTGCAGGATGTCATGAAATAAATGAGCTGAAGGTTGTAAAAAGGATCAAATACTTCATTTTATTAGATTTTTTTCTTCATGCAGTGACCCCTCGCTGCTCAGTCACACTCTCAGTAATTTACCTCATTCCGTTATTTCATTCAGAAATCATCTGCTCGTTTCTCTGGATAAGTTTGGAAACAATCATCTGTAGCAGCACGTGCCATTAAAAATACATCCATGTGTCAGTGAACATAAATTTACCTTCATAAAACTGCACCAAGGTCAAAGTCACAAAAGATCTTTTGATATGTATTTTATTGGAATAATAAAACGATAAATAACTTTTTTAAAAGCAGATTTTCGATGGTGATGAATTAATAAAGATCCACATCATCAGAGATGCTGGTTTCCCCCTCAGTGTGTATCTCAGCCGTCATGTCAGAATCACTGCACTGACCCGAATAAAACACGAACCCAATTTTCCAACATCTGCTTTTGAGAAAAGAAGAAGACTTGGGAGACACTTTTACATCCGTCCTGTTGAGGACGTTTCCCTGAGATCCCGTTAATCCAAGGAGAGGAGGGGGAATGTAGAATGTGGTACTATGTAGGACTGAGCTGTGTATATAGAAATTAGTTCTTTTATCTCTGTAACTCTAGTAATATTAATAATGCTGTGGTTTTTGATAATGTGTAATATTGTCATCGTGTTTTCTGGAAAATGTTAAAATACCGCAAAAATGTGGGTGAGTTTATCGCCCCCTGTGAACTCTGTCGTAATATGACTGAGTGAACCTGAAGAAGCCACAGGTGAAATGCGTTTTTCCCTCTTTAAAAGTGACAGTGAAGTCATCTCGGCGTGCGGTGGTTTGATTTTCCCCTTTAGTTGTTGCTGCAACCGACCAGCGCCTGACCGCTTATATCAGCTGTTCACTGTTAAACACATGAAATACTTCAAGATACCAGATCTGACCGTTGGTCTCCCTCCTCTCTGAGCAGATCGTGAACCCGAACGGCTCCGTGGTGGTGAAGAGGGGCAGAGGCCGGCCGCCGGGGACACGCAACAAGGCCACGCTGATCGCTCAGGCCAAGCTGCTGGCTCAGCAGCAGGCCAAAGCCAAAGCAGCAGCGGCGGCGGCGGTGGCAGCGACTGCAACGCAGACTCAGCAGCAGAGAGTTCTGCTTCCAGCCAAAGGCAGAGGAGGACCGATGCCCAGCAGCACACACAGGGTAACACCTCAAACTCCACAGTGCAGCAGGAAAATCACATCTACACAAGGTTTTTGCTGTAACCTGAAGGCCTCATGTCGTGAAATAATCACAATATTGCAAAGTATCAGGTTTATTCAAAATAACTGTGATCAGAGTCTTTCTTTATTTAATCATGTAAGCAGCAGAGGTGAAGAAAACAAACACACACACATAATAAACAAGCATCAGAGACGATCACAGAAAGATTTCTACCTGCAGGTGTCACCTGGTTAGATGCTGCTGTCAATCAAACACAGACAGACACGCCCCCTCAGCCAGCTGTGTAATAAAAAATAAAAAAACTATCAACAATAGATTTAAAGGACATTCTCTCTCTGACTTCCTGTTTCCTGTCTTCCTGCAGCCCGTCCAGCCGGCCATCCTCCCCGCCAACATGCCTCTCACCCCCGACCTCTCCCCCATGTCGGCTCCCTTCCTCCCCTTCCAGCCCAAACCGAAGGAGCTGAAGCCGGACAGGGGGGAGTCCGCGGCCCCCGCCGCTCCGGGTGTGCTCCTCTCCACTCTGCCTCGCCACTTCGTCGGAGGATCCCTGGGCGGCTTCAGCCCCATCAAAGGCGTGTGTCCGCTGGACGTCTTCAGGAGCCGCATCAGCCTCCAGAGAGCCCCGGAGAGCCCGGCGCTGACGCCTCAAGACCCCACCCAGCACCATCCGACCGTCTACCCCCTCCAGCCCAAGAGCGGAAGCCCGGACACCCCTCATCCCAGCGGGGACCAGCCTCAGCCTCAGCCCCACCAGCACCACAACCGCTGCTCAGGGTGTAACGGGGACGAGGGAGCACAGAGAGGGGGCAACCGGGACGCCAGGAGCCGGCCCCCGCTGCCCCCTCTCCGGGTCCTGCCTCTCAACCTGGACTGCAGCGTTCAGGTGTGCCAGCTGATGAGAACTCGTTGTCTGGACTCGTCTCAGTTGCAGACCTTCACCCGCCGACTGTCTGAGGCTCTGTCCCAGGACCTGAGCACCAAGCCCCCCTGCTCCCCCATCACCCCTCCCCCCGAGCAGGCGCTGCCTCTCAACCTCAGCAAACGCTTCACGGTGAAGAGACCCAGCACGGAGGGGCCGGAGCCGAGCCGGGCCGCGATCAACGGAAACACAGATCAACCATCGTCCAAGAGACCCAGATCCGGGTGCACGGACCAGGCCGAGGACTTCGCCCCTGGGTGCCGGTCCGGCTCCGGGGGGAGTGGAGGAGGGCAGGACGTAGAGATGAAGAACCAGGAGGAACCCGCAGACCTGAGCTCCCCGAGCAGGATCAGGGCCTTCCTGCTCGGGCTGCCGCCCTTCCAGGTGAAACTGGAGGAGGATCTGAACGGGACCAGGTTTGGGAAGTTTCTTCCTCCGGGATCTGAGGCCGAATCCCAGAGGACTGACACAGAGAGAGGGGAGGGGGGCGTGGTCGTAAAGAAGGAAGTGAAGCAGGAGCAGGAGGAGGTGGTCGACCTCGAGCGCCGTGAAACTGAGATAAGCAACAAAGTGCAGAAGTCGGAGCAGGAGGAGAAAGGTCCCGCCCTCTGCTCCGGACCTGGACCTGCGGAGCTGAAGAGCGCCGGCTCCTCAAACACTGACACACACTGTTTTTAGCGTTTGTCCCTGTTGTGATCAGAAAACTGTCGATCGGTCGGAGATTAGTCGGTTGTTGGAATCCGGGAAGTTGTTTTCACCGTGGGGTGCGGTGTCGGTTTTGGATGTGGGTGAAATCCTGAACCCACGAAGCAGGGACGTTCGTTTTCCTCATCTTTGAGAACATATGAACTCACAACGTCTCTTCCTTTCCCCTTTTTTTGTTTTTTATGTCTCCTGTTATTTCCTGTTTTCCTCTGTGGTTTTCAATCAGGTCGTTGATTGAACTCGACACAGACTCATGACAATCACACATCAGTTTCTCTTCCTTCCTCTGTTCGTTTCTCTTTAAGGTAAAAAAAAAAAAAAAAGAAGAAACGGAGGAGCGAAACTGAGTCTTTAACAAACACTGCCATAACCCTCCATGACACTATTAACTCCACTATTCAATGTTAGGGTGAAATATTGAATAAGATCCATGATACTTAAAATAAAAAATCAATATTACATATATGGGTGATGCTATGCATCAAGACGTCATTATTAGCATCTAGAGTGTACTGTAGCTCGGTAGTTTCATTTTTTAAATTGTACTCTACTTCTGTAGAGAGATAGTTATTTTCTGATAAAGTGTTTAGATGTTATGTGGAGCTCCGGGCGAGGAGCTCCTCGGTCTTCACGTTATAGCTCGTTAAGTGAAGCCTTTCTATAGTCCTGCTCATTAGCTGAAATTATATAAACCTTTCTTACACGTATGTGCCTTAAAACGGCCTGCGATCAGTTTCATCGCCGGCTTCAAACACATTCACTCAGAGAGATACCTTGATGTTGGACCTGCTCAGCTTCCTGTCACTCCTCAGCACGTCTCCGTGGAATCCTCGAGTTTCTGTTTCTTTGAGAAACGAAAACGAGACTTTCCTTTTGATTGTTTGCACATACCAATGTAATGCAAGAAGAATGTCCCGCATTCTGCTCTCATCCAGCGTCACAATCATCCTGATGCTGATGATCAATAAACTACGAAACTTTTAAAAGAAGCCAAAGTTTTCAAAATTTAAATGATTATTTTAGCAGCTGAAGAAAAGCTCGTCTGAATAAATCAAGAGCTCTGATCAGGACGAACCTGCTCTCTGTCTTTGAGTTTTTAATCCTCGGTGTTGAGGTTCGATTCCCAGCTTTGCTCTTTGCACCGTAAAGTCCAAACTGTGGCCACACGTTGGCGCCGTCGTCTCGTCTTTTATCACTTCCACTGATCAGCCAATAAGAAATGACATCAGCGCGGGAGGAGGATCATACATGAACATGTAGCCCAGACATTCAGACTACCTCAGGTTCTTTTTTTCTTAAAAAAAAAACATTTTCCACCTGCGTTATCTGTTGCAAAGGGGGTGGAGCTTATCCTTAACACACACACACACACACACAGACGCACTCGGATCTCATTTCCACCTGGTGTTGAAGGTTATTCTGGATTTTTCTTATCGTCAGCACTTTGACTTCCCCGCTTGGACGGAAGAAACTCAAATGTATAGTTTAACTTTTTAAAAGAGGATCAGTAATTTTCCTAAAACAGCTGATCACTGTGGTTTCTAACAAACGAACAGGAGATCAGCTGGCAGACATGTCAATAAAACATGGTTAATCTCAGGTGAAGGGAAGCAATGCTGCTATGCTACGTGTGGACTCTTGTTCGGGGGAATTTTATTTTGAGTAGTTTGACATTTTGCAGGAATAAACTTTAGAGCTTTAGAGTCTCTTGTATGTGGATTTTGTTGCTTTTGGACAGAACCAGTTTATCTGTTTCTCCCTGTTTCCGGTCCTTAGCTCAGTCCCATCCTCGGTCGCTCTCTTTTTGAGAAGTGATTCATCACTGGCAATGATAATCTGCTATTAATTTATTTATTATTACTATAATTATGTTGAGAAAAAAAAAGTCGCGAGGTGAAGAAGTGTCTTTTTCTAAAATGTCAAACTGCTCCTTTTAAGACCGTGACCAAAACTGAGATGTGACGATGTTCTGACTGTTCTGCTGCTGATCCTGATCCAGATCCAGAACCAGGTCGTGTGTTAACACTAGGTGGAAATGAGGGAATCAAACCTGCAGCATTCCCCTCCACATAAACCAGCTCACTGATCCACCTCTCCTCCTCCTCTTCCTCCTCTTCCTCTTCCTCCTCCCCTCGTTGTGTCGAAAAAGAAAAAACCTCTTGTAGCTGAAAGAACTCAAACGTCAAGGTATCTCTTCACTCAGCCTTTTCCCTCGTTTCTCTGCCACAGATTTGCACACCTACTGTACCCGTTTGCTTCTTTTGGATTTTGCATATTTATATCTGCCATGTTTGTTTTTGTTTTTTTGTTTGTTTTTTTTCTTTTTTTTCTCTTCTTGCCAATGTTTTTATTTTTTACCAGAATAGTGGAGTCAACCACGACACCGAAATGAACTGGTGCTGTTTATTCTAAATCGTGTAGCTGTTGCCATATTGTTGTTGTTGATGTTGTTGTTTTTCTGGGTTTTGTTTTTTGTTTTGTTTTGTTTTTGTTTTTTTTGTCGATAAAGCTGCAAAATCTTTTCATCTCAGCAAGTCATCAAAATCTCATCTCGAAAAAAAAAACTCCTCACAGCAGATTTATTATTTGTCCAGAGAGTTTAAAGAAATTATTTTTAAGAAAAAGAGTTTAATTTAAAAAAAGAAAAGAAAAAAAAAAAAGAAGAAGATGATGAACCACGACTTGTTATGAAAACATTTGGTAGTTTTTTCCTGATGGTATTTGACTGTTGGCTTCACGTGAGGCAGAGGTGAATCGTTCAGTAGATCATTCGCACCAAAGCACATGGAAAACCACCAGAAACCACCGCACTCAGACCTCCTCCGTAACCTCTGCTAGAACGAGTTCAACCGTCAGTGTTTCAGGATGTTGGTGACTCCTTAACTTACTGATCCTGTTACCACGGTAACGTCTGTTCACTTTATTATTTCCTATTTAAATCAATGCAGTAAGATTTTAATATATCTCACAAACACGTCTGATCATCTTACATCAGGGTGAATATATATTTTGTGTCTCGCTCTGCTTCGTAAATCTTTAAACATTTATCCAGGTGAGGTGTTTCTGGATGTGCTTCAGTCCGCTTCAAGGGAAATCATTTCGTACAACCTCGGCTAAAGCTCAAGTGTTTACAGCTGTTCTGGAGGGTGGGGTGGACGCTCGCCGTCATGAAGACAGTGGAGAAGTGTTGGCCAGGAAGGCAGCAGCACACGCTGGAGTATAAGATTATATTCTATCTGGAAATTAAGCTTGAAAAGTGCAGGTGGTCTTATATTCAAGGAACTATTCAAGGTCTATTCGAACACTTGACTTCTGCAGGGAGTGTTGCATTATGGGTTGTTTGTAGCTTTAACGTCGCTAAGCTAGCGAGTGTTTAGGTCTGTTTGTTGTGAGTCTTTCACTGAGCCAGTAGGTTACGTTGGAGCAGATAAACAAACACTCTTTTTATTTGTATTTTTTTAGTCTTTAAAAAATCAAGTATCGCTCTTCCTAAAGCGCGACGCTCATCACTTCCTCAAGAACAGGAAGTGCACCTGTGATAAACGACCTGAAGTTGCTTCAGGTGATCAAATGACAGCAGATCAGTAATGTGAGCTGAAATCGATTGTATTAGTGCTAGTGTTGGATTTTATTTCGGCGGTGCGTTTGCAGCCATCATGTCACCAGTTTGTCAGGTCAGAATTTCCCTTAGCATTAGCATTAGCATTAGCCCCCGAGGGTGTGGATGGTGTTTGGTAAAAGCTGCTAAAAACAGAAAAAGTGAATGAAAAGCGATATGAGATTGTATGAGTTTATTCTTCCACTTTTCCATCTGTACAAGTGAATGCAGCACCATGAATGTCTCTGAGGAGAGTCTGAGCTTTTATCTCCACCTTTTCGAACAGTTATAAACACTTCTGCCGCCACACTTCGTACGAACCAGTTCAGCAGCTTCCCAGTCAAACCACAGCTCCACTGGACCAGTTTTATCTCAGAGTGTCTCAGTCTGAATCTCTTGAACATTTGCCTTAGTTAGTTTGTTAATTTTTTTTTTTCCTGCATGTCTTTTATGTTAATGACTTGGTGCCACTGACGGCTGAACGCCTGGTGTGTCATTTTTAAAGGGGGAGGTGATCTAGTTTAGAGACGAGCAGCATGTTAAACCAGTATGAGAGATGATAGTTTCTTTTTCTTCTTCTTTTGGTTATTTAAGCTTTAGTTTGTAAAGGTTTCTTTAGGTTTAATTTCATTTTTTTTTCCCTTTGATAAAGATTTAAATGTTTACATTTTGTTATGCATGTTCAAACAGATTTGTTATATCCAGTGTTTTGCACACTACTTCAGCATCAGTCTTGAACGGCACAGCTCATTCATGTAAAAGGACTTAAAATTAAGTGCCTGATACTTAAAAGTGAAAATTGGAGTCAGCAAATGAAAGTTAGATTTGCTCATTCGCCTTCATGCCATTGACTTGAAGAACAACAACAGCAGCGGCGGCTCCTGTTGTGACGTTTCATTGTATTTACGGGCGGAGATTTTCTCGCCACGGCAGGAAGCTCGCTCAGCTCCGCGGCGTCCGTCGGAGCAAACTGGACCTAAAGGACTCGACAGCAGGGACACCTAGTGGCCGTCTGTGCCGGCGCTCAGTGATGTGATTCATCCAGTGAGCAACATTCATGAAGATAAATGATCAAATTAAAGGTGCTGCATGTGACATTTTAACAGCTGTGAACTGTTATCACATCAACTGTATTTTACATTTTGAGCTTTTACAGGGAAATCTGGATTCAACAAAAGTTGTTGCTGGTTTTTTGGTTTTTTTTCTGCAGCAACCAAACGGTAAAAACAGATTGACGGCTTCAGTTTGTCAGAAAACTGCTGCAACAGACTCCTATTTTAATTATCGATTAATTTGCAAATTATTTTTTTGAATCATCAATTAATCATTTTGTATATGAAAAACTGTCCAAGCTGTTCTTCAGATTAACACTCCAAAGATTCAGTCTAGAATAATAAAATTAAGAAATTCAACAGATTATGATTTTATATTTTTATATATATATATTTTTTTCCAGTTGATTTCAGTTGCACAAATGTAGCAAATATTTCTGGTATTTGCAAATTAGTTTGCCATTAAAATTATTATTTTCATTATTGATTAATCAAGAAAATAATCAGCAGATTAAATCATTTAAAATGTACAAAAATAATAATTTTGAAAAAATTCAAATCATGTCTTTAAATCCAAAGATATTCAGTTTAAAATATTTAGTATATTTCCACATTTGACTTTAAAAATATGACTCAGCTGGAACCAGTACATTTTTTTAACTTTAACTTAAAAAAAAACTTAAATTATTGTTGATGATTCGACTGGTCTCAGAGCCGAAGATTGTATCTTTGAAATTTCATTAAACAGAAAAATTCACATAATCCAAGATGATATTTTCATATCTCGATCGCCACAATTCAGAAGCTGGAACGAGTCATTTTCATTCCACCAATCAGTTAACGAACTAATCAATTCAGCTCCAGAAGAAGGTTGTTTCTGGTGTTTACCCCTCTGTTGGCCGGTTGAGATCGACGTCTCAGAGTTCCTGTGTGACTTTGAGGTGATGAAAAAGAGGATTGAGGCAGCAGAGGGGTTTATGGGAAATGTAGTCTTGGGTTTGGAGGAACACGATCCTGAAAGAGTCGTACTGATGTTAAAAATGCTGCATGTGGCACCTTTTATGAACCGTTGGATGTTACGTACCGATGAATGTCTCTGTCACATCTTCCTGTGATCTCATTTCTATCACTTGGCACCATCTGTCATCATTTGCTCCAGGAAACAAACTCCAGATCACCGTCGACGCAGCAGCGTCAGTCTCACGTTCTTCTCTTTGCAAACTGTGCTGAACTTTTTGGACACAGAGTCGGACTGAAGAAGAACGGACTCTTCCCGGTTTAATCGCAGTCAAGATGGCCCCCGAAGGCGTCTGACGTGATTGGGGGAATGTTTTTAATTCCTGTTGATTGACGCTCTGTGTTCTTGCGTATGTGTGATTTGATGATTGCAGATCTGCAGCACAAACTCAAGTTCCATTTTTTTTTTTTTTGTTTGTTTCTATAAGCGGTAAACGGCTGGCAGTGTCAGGTACCATTCCATTTTAACACTGTATATTTATAATAAAAGTAATCTGTTAATAATACACCACTGCTGTTTGTGTGTTTAAATCTGTTTTTTTTTTGTTTTTTTTTTCACATTTACAGTCGAGTTGCAGGAATAATGCAGAACATTATGATGTCACAATGAAGCTGACCTTTGACCTTTTTGGATATAAAATGTCATCACTTCATTTTATCCTTAGATGTTTGAGTTGAATTGTGTCATAATGAGCGAATTATGGCCAAAAACATGTTTTGTGAGGTCACAGTGACCCTGACCTTTGACCTTTTAACCACAAAAATCTAATGACTTCATCCATGATTTTTTTTTTTTTTATTTTTTTTTTTAAAAGAAATCTCAAAATATAAACTTAATTCTTTAAATCCGGTCGTATTTGAACTTTGTAAAAGATGATTAATAAATTTAATCACAACACAAAGAGATTTTATTTTTCCCTCCAGAGAAGAAATCAATATTTTATTTTTTATTTTTGATTGACCGCTGATATCACCTAGATGAGATCCTTGCATGTTAATTAGACAGAATACTGTAAAAAATTAAGATATTTTACGGGTTTGCTGGATTTCCGGTGATTCCTCAAACTGACCACTAGAGGGAGGCAGGAGTCCGGTTAAATCTGATGAGACTGCACAGAGGAGATTTCTGATTTGAGCTTTTATTTTGGAGATTTCTGACACTAACCTAGTTTTTTCATCTCGTTTGTTTTTATATTGTATAAAGTGATAAAATAAAATGTTAAAACAAATATAAAAATGGTTACCCTCCCCCTATCCA
>NW_019524896.1:101401-111554 GCF_002814215.2 Seriola lalandi dorsalis | reverse complement strand
TGTGTGTGTGTGTGTGTGTGTGTGTGTGTGTGTGTGTGTGTGTGTGTGTGTGTGTCAAATCAGCAGGAGAGATGTGGGTTGTGTTGTGGTAACACAGTTTTCTGTAACTGAAGAACTGCAGGTTTGACCCCTGATGACTACGATTTTAAAATGGTGTGTGTGTATGTGTGTGTGTGTGTGTGTGTGTGTGTGTGGAGGCCATTTTGGAAAATAGCTCAATTTTGGGAGGAAAAAAAAAAAGTTGCAGTCTTGACACAGAAAAATGTGTTTACTGAAGAAGCCGGCTTCGTGTGGACCTGGATCTAGAACAGCTGAGGCCTCATCCTGGTCTCTGTCACATGACCATATATGATTATATAGTGCTGTGTGTTTCTGATACAATGCTATGTGCTAAGCATTAGCATGCTAAGTCTCACTGAGACTCTGATTCAGCTGCAGAGTTTTAATCTTGTTTGTTTTCGTTGGCTTCAGTATTTCGTGTCATTCAGCCTCCCGGTCTGGGGTCCGGTTCTGGTTTCTGGATTACAGAACTCACTGTGGGGCTCCGTCTCATTGGTTTGGTATGCCAGTTATATTTTTCCTGCACAGCCAGACTTTTAACCCTTTGAGACTCATAAATATTTTCTTTTGAAGTCTCTCCTCTTTGTCTGAGAGTTGAGCAGCTCAGACTGTGACTGTTCAGCTGTGAAATAAATCCACACAGATACAGAGATCTGGTAATTATAAACTCTATTATACAATTATAGACAGAGCTCTGCTAACACTGGTGGAAACTTCCAGTGTTTCAGCAGCAAAGACAAAAATAACGACATGAAAACAAAATAAAGATGAAAGAAACTACTGAACCTCTTTTTTTTTTTTTTTTTTAAAGATGTTTGACAGTCATGGCATATATCACATGTCACAATGAAAGTTGCATGAATATGCGATATGAGCCTCAATTTGAATGAATGAATAAATAAATAAATAAAGATAATAAATCATAATAATGAAAATCATTAACAAATTAAAAAAAGTTATCTGTAAAGAATTACCATAAATATAACAAAAATTAACCGTAACCGATAATAAATCACTAAAATAATAATAATAATAATAATAAAATAATTGAAAAATGTTGAAATAAATAATACATCATAATAAAAATAACTAAAAATGTATAATAAACAACATTAATTAAAAAATAATAAATAATAGAATCATAATAAAATTTAAAATAACAATAATAAAAATCATAAAATAATTTAAAAAAAATGTATTTTAACCATAACTGTACAAACAAACAATTAAAGTTAATGGACAGTGAAAAGACAAAACAAGATGAACTGAAAAGACAAACCCAAACTTCTGCATCACCATATTATCATATTATTAACATGATATCAATATTTTCTTTAAAGATCATTAGTACGGCTATATCGAAACACCCATGCTTTCCATTTGTTTTTGGTTTCTTTTCCTTTTTAAACCGTTTTCATTTTCTACAAATAAAGATTATCAAAAAAAAAGCAGCCCCTGGCGTCTGACCTGTCCTGCAGGTTTAAAGAGTCCTGCAGAGACCGAATCAGATCCACTCTGTAAGACTACGACTCGTGTCTGGGAGAGATTTACAGCTCGACTCTGCTGCCGCCATCCGCAGCGTTCAGAATTAATCCCCAGTTTGTTTCACCCCCACAGAGTTTTTATTTCTCTAATCTGTTCCCTCTCCACATCCACGACTCCCACATCTGTTCTCCAGGAGGAATCTGGATGGAAACATTCAGAGCATGAAATCTTATCATTTTGACTTTGTAACGTGATAAACATCCTCATTAGACGGTTGTACAGAGTGTTTTCTGAAGGGTCTCCAGACACACTGAGACTGCTTCTCTTTATCTCCTCTCAGACAGGCAGAGTGTGTGGATGAGAGCTGGACGAGACGACAGAGGAGGAATTAAACTGTGAGCTTCTGCTGTTAAACCAGGCTTAAGTCTGAGACTATCTCCGCGGACCTGAGCTCAGAGAGAATTTAGACTTCTTGAGCTTTTGTTTGATCTGTTATAGATTTAGCATCAATAAGTGAAACAAACAGACGGACTTAAAAGAAGGGCAGATTTCTTTAAGACAAAGGGAGAAAAGCCTCAGACTGCAGATGGGAAATGGACCTTTTCTTTCCCCTTCTCTTTGTTTTCCATCTGTCCACCTGTCTGCCTCCTCCTCCAGAGGCATCCCAGTATAGAAGCTGATCAATAAATCAATCAATACCCCTCTGCCACAGAGGAGCAGAGTGAATCTTAAAAACAAAGAGCGAGCACTAACAGGCAGTGGAACTAAAGCCTTTTGTTTTCTTCCTGACTTTCTTTCCTGACAAGTTTTACTCTGAGTAAACAAGCTGACAAGGTTTAGGTAAAAGAAAAATAAATACACCATTTCCTCCCATTTGTTTCCTAAAAACTACACTGACAGCTGTTTGAGGAAATGACTGAGCGGATATGTCACTCTTGTGTTCTCTACTTGTTTTTACTGAAAGAAAATGACCAAAGGAATCAGTTATTTCAGGTTTACGTTGTAGTATCTTGAGCTCTCTGGGCCACCGTACTCATTTATTCTTTATAGAGCGCCACAAGATGATGTGTTTTTGTAGCCCAAACCAGATGTTAGTGGTTCAGTTGACAAAAAGACAATGAGATTTTTACATCAGCTTTTCAATTATAGATGTAAATGCTTTAAAAAAAAAATCACGACTGGGGTTTTTACTGACTTATTTTATTTCGTAGAATAAAATGTGAAAATGTCTTTCAGTCATCTGACCAAAAACCCCTTTTGAAAAAAACTCCCAGACTTCAGGACGAGGGAACAGGAAGTGCTAAAATGCAACTAACCTCTGAGTTTTAGGACTCATTCTTGTGGCGCTCTATTTTGATATTCAGGGTCCACACATAAAAACATATTGGAATAAGATTTCACATTATTTACTTAAGTAAAAGTAAAAATACCAGACTTCAAAAATACTGCATTACCAATTTATACTAATAAAATAATTATGTTATTGGATAGTTATTGCATGAAAGCATTGTTTACATTTATGAGCAATACTAGTAAAGCTAATTTTGACTGTTTTATAAACTGTTGTGAAGTTAAATCTATGGAGTAAAAATTACAATATTTGCCTTTGAAATTTGTCAGTCAAAATTGTGCTTAAATACAAAACTAAATAGTTTTTTTTTTTTTCACAGTAAAACAATAAAAACACGTCTTTATACGGGTGATGTGAAATTAAAAACTTGGCGCCTGATTGTGCACGTCAGCAGAAATGTTTTGTCCAAAAAACTGAAATTACAAGTGATCTTTTTTTTCGTATTTTAAGCAGGAACTGTGACCTAATTCTGGCGGACTCAGCGCTGCTCTTTGTGAGCATTTAGTGGATTAAAACTCACTGATTTTCTAAGTGTTATTTATTCCTTCCCGAAGCTGGAAGCAGAGTCGGTGTAATCTCCACTGTTCAGTCCTGACAGGCTAATTTACCCAGTCAGAGCCTCCATTAGGAAAAAAGCAGTTTAGTGTCAGCTCACTCTGCAGCCTGGATCTCATTTGGAGGAGGAGATTTGCACTTTGAGTCGTCCAACACCGACTCAGCTGCTGCATTCTGCGTAGAAAAAAGACAAATACATCTCACATGTGTTATTTTATATTATTATATTCTTAATCTTACTGCTGTGAATGAAATCAGGAGACTTATTCTAACCTTAACTACAACTACTACTCGCCTAACCCGAACCTTAAAACATGTCTTCACCTTAAAAGTTAATGATTCAAGTTTGTCCCAATAAGGAAGACAAGTCCCCATAATGTGACTGTGTCCCCACAACATGAGTAATACCTGGAGACACACACACACACACACACACACACACACACACACACACACTAACAAACAAAAACAGTGTTTGTAGGAAACCAGAAGAATCTGCAGGGTGAAGACAATTAATTAACACTAACCCACTTAATACGAGGGGGGGGGGGCTGGGTTTTTTTGCATGTGTGTGTGTGTCTCTGTTGTAGGCTACTTTTGGGGACAAAGACCAGTTAATTGGGGACAAATAAAAATGCACAATTTGGAAAAAGCTGATGTTTTGGGTCAGTGGTTAAGGTTGGGATAAGAACGGTTATGGTGAGTCTCCAGGAAATGAATGTAAGTCTATATGTGTGTGTTCAGTTGGGGGGGGGGGGGGAGTGTTAAAGGAGAATCAAATTACATAAAAACATATGGGGACAAAAAATAAATATTGCGTTTGTCAAATGTTATCAAAGTGCAAAAGTCAAGAATTAAAGCTTCATAGATGGTCGTGTCACTTTGGTTTAGACTGAAAGAAATGAAATTTGGTTCGGGAGAAACAGACTAATAGAATAAACTACAACTTTATTTATAGACCAACGTCTCAGCATCATCATGGTCATAATAAAAAACACACAAAGTACATTAGTAAATATATAAATAAATACGTTTATTTAATCTTAGCATGCTGACATGTTCACTGAACAGAATGATATTATGATGAAAATGGCTTCTATTACTCTCTAATCGAAGTGTTTCTTTCCTCTGAGAGGCTGGGCAACAAAATATTGGCAATTATTCATGATTCTATGATGCACTTATACTGTGAGGACAGAAAATATACACTCATGTGCTTCTGGTGTGAAAGCTTTTTATTTATTATAGCGAGAAAAGACTCAACTCCGGTGCTGTAGACCTGTTTATATGTGAAGCCTTGTTCCAGATTATCCACTGGTTTATTAGAGCAACGTATTTCTCATGCAAATACATAAATAAATAAATGAATGAAATAGTGTTTGGTTGAAACGAGGAAGCGGTGGCGCAGTGAATGCAGCCCGGCAGAGGAAGATAAATTATGCAGACTGAACGGTGGACAAAGTGAGTTGCAGCAGGTTCACCTTGTGCTACGTCGCTGTTTGTGCCAATTAAAGCGCCCACCAGCATCACCGCCCCTCCTCCATTATCCTCTGGCCTCAGCGCCGAGCTCTGAGAGCAGAGGGAAGGTATGTGGGCTCAGTGCCAGCCGGGCCCGCATGGGAGAAAAACAGCGAGGCTGCCCGTGTGGGGTTCAACTCTGAGGCAGGCAGGTTACCACGGCAACCGACCACCGCTGCCAGACGGGGGGGGGGGGGGGGGGGGGGGGGGCGCTCCTAAATGTCAACTTTTCCTGGAAATGAGAATAAAGAACCTTTTTCAGTGTTTTGCTTGTGCAGTTCACAAAAACCTTACAAAGAGCTTTCAGGTCAGATTTGTGTTTATTCCTTGAATCAATATAATAAACCTTGAATTTAAAATGAACAAATCAATGTCCAGGTTTGTAAATGATCATTTTCAGAGGTTTTTGCATCACGACAGAAAAAACTGGATGTGTTATAAGGATACCATTCATTGCTGTTCATAAATTTAATATATCAATGCAGCCCAGTCCAAATATCATGATATAAAACAATATTGGCAGCAGGGTAGACAGAAAAAAACAGATTTATGGTGAGAAACATTGCGATATTTGATATTAGCGCATATAAGCCCAAGCCTAATGTCCAGGTAACACAGCCGTTGTTTATATAAATAATATCTCAGGGTGTAAAACTAACTGTGAACTGACCCTTTAAACCTTTTAACTGGAGCCTTTCAATTGACTGCTTTGAAAGAGCAGTAAAAAAAGAGCAGTGCAATAATCTGATCAATCTACACACATATTAGGATTTTCTGTTGGAGTTGTTGAAGTTCTGTAACATCCATGCACTGCTTTTAAAAAGAGGAAATGAGTCAAGGGTATTTCTGTGTCCAAATTTTCACTGAAAGCAGAAGTGACTTGATTCAACAGAAGAGTTGACGGCTCCTTTTCTGACAAACAAAACAGAAATGAAAAATGTTCAGAAGCCAAATCAAACTAAAAATCTGTTTAGACTTTTTCTTGCTCTTATAACTTTTCGGGGGTTGTATTGTAAACTTAATTCTCCTTGTCATCTTCTGCCTGAAAGATGCTTTATGATACAGTTTACTTTTTTTTAAAACCCGATTTGCATACATTTGCATGTGCAAATGAAAAATCTCACATTTTTTGGCCTTACAGTTCAAAAGAACTGTAATGCATCAGAGACATCATTTGAAAAGGTAACATATTTCTTGATTGTGAAAATAAAACCGAACTTATACGTGGTATTTTTCTGTATGTTTTTGTCCTCACCTGAAAAAAGTCATATTTGATAACCATAATTAGGATATACGTAGTTTATACAAGAACAATGAATAAATCATCATGTTCCTTCTACATCTTGTTAAAAACTCCTGTGTGAAATGTGCTTTAACTCTTTAAATAATATATATGTAAATAACAGAAAACATACTGAAGTGTTTTGATGCTTTTAAAATCATTTAAAAAAGGTGCTCCGTCCCGTGCACTTCCGCCTACAGCTCCGCGGCTGTTTTCACGCCTCTCATTGGCTCAGAATTGCCCCCCCCCCTTCGTCTCCCCTCATTGGACAAGGCAGGCGCCTGTCTTCGAGCTAAAATGATTGACAGGGGCAGCAACCAATAGCAGCGTTTTCTCCAACTGAAAGAATTGCGTCATCTCATGTGATCGTTCGGTTACGCTCGCTGTCATCACCGGTGCCTCCTGCAGCGCAACCGGAACGGATCTTCACATGGAAACCTCCATATTGTAGCTAGAAAGCTGTCGGACACAATCGGACCCGCTGACCGGAAGCAGGAAGGAGGGAAATCGTTTGAAATGCGGGGAGAAGTGGTGCGAATAAAGTTGCTCCATAGTCATCAGCAGACTTCTCTTGATGATATTCATAACTCGGAATACTTTTATGAAAAAGCACTTCTGACTCCTGTGATCTGTGGACGCGCACGGACTAAAGGAATATAAACAATGGACGAATGGACCGACGACAGGACTTCATGCAAGGTAACCAAGTACTTCCACATCTACCTTTCAGGGAAAATAGAGACAAAGTTTGTAGCTTTAATTATAAAAGTTTATAAATGGTCACTGATTTTCTTTTTTTTTTTTTTGGAAGAAATGCTCCATTTAAATCAAAGTAAATATTCATTCTATACTGGATATTTTATTTTCCATGTGTTGACTGTATGCTTCCCTCTAGACAAATGTCAATGTTTGCATGCCCATTTGAGTGTGAACTAAAACATCTTCTGGTTACACTAGTAAGTAACTGGAATTAATGAAATTCAAATCAGTTCATAGTTATACATCAGTTAATGTCAGGGAAATTACTGGAAACTGTTGCTCCTGTAAAACAAAGCATTACCAAATCCTGAGTGCAGGACTTGTAATGAAGTATTTTGTGAGTGATATTTCTAATTCAGAATATGATTTGAATACGTCTACAGACATGGGTGCACACAGTATTTCATTTTAAAGTAAAAACCATTAAAAAAAAATATGAGGAAATATATTTGGCATTACAACAAACATGAGACACTTACAGACAAATAAGATCATCAAAAACCTGTGAAAATAAACGATAAAATTATAATAATAAAAATATTATCATCTCTGAGGAAATACACATAATACAAGTAGAAGTGATATCAGCTGATGATACAACAAAATGTTTGCTTTGCTCCTTCACTAATGAAACACTGTGGTAATGTAAAACGCTGAGTCAGGTGCACAGAGTCTGTTTTTTTGTTTTTTTTTGTTTAGCTGCTGCTGATTCGCCCGGTGCCTCTTTACAGCATCCAACAATAAATCAAATGATTTTCCACATGATGAAGTCGCTGCTCCCACCACAGTGTGTGGGCATCAGAGGTAAGCTCACATTACTCAGTTGTCTGTCAGACTCGCACTGTTACACAATAATGATAATAATTCTCTAAATAATGTACATTTCAGCTCCAAGAATTAGTTCAATAAAAGGAAATGATTCTTGTGTTTCTGAGAAAATGTAAGACGCATTCTGCCCACTGAACAAAACGTCTGTATTTTAGCGACATTTTTATTCTATGTCTTTAATGCTGCTGCACAGTCCTCGTCACTTGGCAACTATCGCAGGCAAATATCATAAAACTGTGTCAGCTGGTAAAAAGTAGCTCCAGATTCTCAGATGTGAGGATTTGCTTCTTTCTTTTGTTTAATGTGATAAGAAACTGAATATGTTTGGTTTGTATTCCTCCGCAGCGGCGACGGTCAGAGCCGGAGACATATTGTTTTCCGTCCGTCTGTCCCATCGTCGTGGACACGATATTTCTCTAACGCCTTGATGGAACGTCTTCAAATTTGGCACAGACATTCACTAGGACTCAATGATGAACTGATTAGATTTTGGTGGTCAAAGGTCAAGGGTCAAGGTTGGGGTGACCTTACAAAAGGCGGTTTTGGCCTTGTGAACGCGATAACTCTGTAACGCCTTTAGGGAATCCCTTCAAATTTGGCACAAACGTTCACCTGGACTCAAGGACAATCTGGTTAGACTTTGGTGGCTAAAGGTCAAAGTTCAAGGGTCAAGTTCAGTGTGACCTCACAAAACACTTTTTAGCCATTTTTCAAGACTTCACACAGCAATTATTTGCTAAATTTCACACCACTGGTTAATATTTTATATGATTCTGCATAAACAGGGATGTAACCTGGAACTAGTCTGAGTGGCGGAGGGATACAACCACTGAACTATGTTGTTAAGACAACATCAGTCATCTGAAGACATCACAGGGCTTAAGGAAAAAGGACATTTTTCAACAGTTGGCAGATTAATCGATAATCATTTAACAATTAGTTGCAGCTTATTGAAAATTAACTATTTTTTTCTTGGTATGAAATCGGATCATTCTTTCTGGGAATCTTCCTTGGAATTTATTAGGAAATTACAGAACCATATAATGAATTACCTCCCCCATAAATGCTTTTCTTTATTTCTTGAATCCCTTATTTATCCGTTAGATAATGAAATGTTCCGTCCTGAGCAGTGGTACAGTTTCTATTGTGTCTTCACAGCAGCTAATGTTGTACAGTTATAAAAGTTCACTCCTGGGCACTAGGACCCATCAGACTGGTTAGTCAGTAATGTTTCGGCGCTAGGACCCCTCGGGCACCGTGATCTTCTCTTTGTCTCCACCAGTCAGAGCCTCCTCCTCCTCCTCCTCCTCCTCCTCTCCGTCCTCTCTGTAGTCTCATTCCGTGTCTCTCTCCATCAGCAGCGGTCTGGATGCTTGCAGGGACAGAAACATGGCTGTGAATCTCGGCAAGAACAGACTGGCCCTGCTGACCGCCTACCAGGACGTCATTGACGAGACCTCGGACACCGACTGGTGAGTCCTGCGGGCCGGCGCGACCGTCCGTTCCCTTCCTCCCTTCCTCCCTCTGTCGCTCCATCTCCTCTTTCTCCACGTTTCGCTGCGTTGCTCCTCTCCTGGCTTTCTCTCGGGGTTTTTGTTGTCCGGGGTGGTGCACACGCCGGAGGATGCGCAGCGCGGCGCGGCGCAGGACAGGACAGGGGCGCACCGTGCATCATCATCACCATCCTCACAACGGGCTGGTGTTAAACTACAGATATACTCCACATCCAGATTCACCAATGCTACACACACACACACACACACACACACACACACACACACACACACACACACACACACACACACACACACTCTGTCAAGACAGACTTGTTTTATCTGCAGCTGAAATCCACCGCGCAGCTTTACCTTTTCTTAATTAAGCGCATTAAGAAGCTCCGAGCTGGAGGAAGCTGTGCGGCGGTGAAAGTGAGAGTTGAGTTGTTGGGGGGGGGGCGTGGGGGGGGTAGAGACCAGAAAGCAGCAGGTCTGTGGGTGTTGGAGCCTGAAGTGAACTGCACTGCAGAGTCAGGAGCAATGTGCGCACTGGACAAATAATTGTGCAAGCGGAAAGCTTTGTTTCCTCTCAGTTTCTCCTCCGCGCTCTGAGCCGGGACCCGGTTTCTCTCTCCGCCAGCTGGAAGCAATTTGAGCCTTTTTTTTAATTTTCCTCAACGCATTGATGCGATGCAGCGGTGTTTTTGGCGAGAGAGCGCGTGAGAGAAGCTTCAGCAGATGAAAACGGGGCCTGGTCCAGAGATACTGATGAGCCCCTGCATCCCCCTAAACGAGGGCGGAGAGGAGAGGGGCGAGGCCGGG
>NW_019524896.1:71748-101379 GCF_002814215.2 Seriola lalandi dorsalis | reverse complement strand
GGGGAGGGGGGGCGTCCATCATCACTCATTGTGGCCTTGCCCACATGGAAATGGTGAAATATTTCATGTTAAAGTGAAATGAAACAAGGTTTTAAAATGGCCAACACGTCCTCCAAACGTGGAAACCCATTTATTTTTCAGTGGAAATTTTTAACTTCTTGTTTTTGATAAATGCTTTCGTTGCAACTGATGATTTAATTGTGCGCACATTCGTACAAAAACACAGCGGGTACTTTTTAGTTTTTCCAAGAAACAGTTGAATCGAGGGCGACTGGACGTGGTTGTAGATACTTGAAGACCTTTTCTCTCTGAGGGTCTTCATCCCCAAAACGCTCAGCAAGACGTCTGAATGTCCTCAGTCATCTAGGTCATTGGTTTGTGTTTGAAGTCAACCGTAATATTGTTTGATAAATTACCAAATTATGGACTTAATCAGTTTATCACTGGCTGCACATGAATGCTGCGTCGCTGCCAACCAGGAATTCCCGGACGCTGGACTTTCCCACCAGCATGTGAACGCGTCACAGGAATGTTATTGGTGAATTAAAGTGATGTCAGAGAAAAGGAAAGAGTAATCATGCGAATTTTATAGGACTGTTAAGTTGGTTTGGTGTTGCTGCCAGCGTCTCTTCTTGTTTGTGCGTGACAGACATTTAAAAGGGGAAAGAATTTATTATTGATTCAGTTTAAAAAGCTGTTGCAGTTTTAAGAGTTAATGAAGCGGGTAAGAGCTTTTAGAAGAGGTCATGTTTGAGTTTCAAGTTAAAGTGTAACCTGTTGTCCTGGATCGAGACGAGTCAGCAGTCACTACTGTAGCAGAGAGCGTTTGGTCAACGCGTTTCCGCCTTAAAAATCCTCTTATTTAACCAAAAAGCAAATATCTAAAAATAAATATTTGTTTAAAGTGCTGTGATTAGTCAGCTGACTGATGAGTGTGACCTCCAGTTTCGACGTCACCGGAGGTTGTGCAGTGATTCGGCTCAGATTACAGATCCTGTTTTAAGCTGTTTGCAGCCAAACACTCAGTCACCATCTTAAGTATGAAACGTGAACCTGTGCCATCTGTTGCTGGTCATTAGTCTAAATGAGGTCAGAACAGGTCTGGTGTTGTGTTTATTGATGGTTTTTATTCCTCTCCTGGTTCGGACCAATCAGAGCTTTGTAGGCGGGATTAAGACTCACTATTGAGAAACAGAAATATGGCCTCGAGAATTAAGTTAATGAAGTTGAAATTAATTTCAATTTCAACAAGTGATGCATTTTTTAAAGTTATTTTTTAATTAAAAATGTCCAAAGTTGAACGATACCAGCTGCTCAGATGTGAATATTTAAAGTTTTCTTTGTCTCCTTCGATAATGAATTCAATATATTTGTGTTTGGGAGCTTTGCACTGATAGAACAACAATTTGAATAAGACAACTTAGACTCTTAGAAACTTCACTCTTTTAAATATAAAAGGATCAATCATGAATATAATATAATCAAGAAGATTAATCGTTAATGAAAATAACTGTTAGTTTCAGCCCTAAACAAAAAAAAAATGTTTATCAGTCTAGTGCTGATGCTGATGGAAAAATAGGACAAATATTCAAAAATAAAAAATAGTTTGTGGGTCTGTGTGTAATACCAGTTTCCAATTATAACATAGTGTAGGTAATGATACAAAAAATAACTTTTTCATTGAGGAATATAAACATTTCTCTCTACAGAGAGCTATTTTGTATTTAATAGAATAATCGCTGACTGACTGAGTGATGAAGTTACACCATTGGTTAGCTGAGTGTTATTTGGCGTGAACAAGCAGGCAGAATGCAAATACACCACGGTCCGGACATGTACAAGGTTCTGACCTGGTCTCATTGAGTCGATTACAGTCTAATAATGTCTATCACATGTAAAAATATGAGAGTTTGTCGGAGACAGAATGATAAAGTCCTGATTTCCATCACTGTTGCCGGGCGTGTTTGTGTCCTAACACTCTGACACTGAGTTCTCCAGGGATATACTGTATATATAAATAAAAAGAAAACATCACTGTTGCTTGTTAAGTTGTTGATCTCTGCAGGAAATGATGCTTTTTCCACTCGCACGTCTCTGCGGACTTCTCCAAACTGTAAAAGTGTGAATAGCGGCCTGGCATCATCATATCCCTGTTTGTCGCCCTGTTCGTGTGAGTGAGAACTGTCAGCAATCAAGCTAAAGGTTAATGTGTCCTTTCGTGGTGTTGGGTTGTTCTGCCGAATGACCTGGTGGAGCGGAGAGATGATGCAGGGGGCCTCAGGCCTGCCCCCGTTTTTCACACTTGATGAGATTTGAACAAAGGCCGAGACTTCCCAAACACCGCTGACCCCAAACAACACGGGACACCTCCCCAAACACCCCCCACCCCGCTCTGTGCTAATCTGTCCATCTACTGTACCCACGTTTCTCTGGGAGCCGATGACTCTGTTGTTTTAGTGATAAAAATATTTTTAAAAATTTTAATCTGCGTCACACACAGATCGACGTCAGAGACATGAGGAACCTCGGGATCAAATCGTCCATGTCATGATTTGATTAGTGACTCAGACAGGTCTGGTGTTTTCTTCTCCTGGTTCGGACCAATCAGAGCTTTGTAGGCGGGATTAAGCATCACTACAGAGAAACAGAAATATGGCCACAAGAATGAATGAAGGGAATCAGACGGACAACAATTTTAACAACTGATGCAGTTTTTAAAGTTATTTTTTAAGCTGCTCAGATGTGAATATTTGAGGTTTTCTTTGTCTCCTTTGATAATAAATTCAACATTTTTGTTTTTTGGGACTTTTGCACTGAACAATCAAAAGGATCAATCATGAAACAAACTGCATTAAAGCTGAAACAGTTAATAAATTCAACTATTAATTGGCAGCCATATTGATGATTAGCAGATCAATCGTTTAGGTCATTTTTAAGCAAAAAATACAAAACAGTTTGTGGTTCTTAAACGGGAAGAATTGCTGCCATTTTTTACTGCAGTAAACTGAATATTTTTATGAACCATTTACAGACTAAACGATCAATCAGTTATATCGGATGTCATCAGGTTCTCCAGTGTAAATTGTAAATTGTCTCCTGTAATTTGGGGGAACCCACTGATAAAAGTGATAATAATTACCTGCTGAATTAATTAACTTCATGCTCTTCTTACTTTCTGCTTCTTCTTCATTTCCTGCCTCGTCGTCGGTGCAGCAGCAGTGGACTCGGTCAGGAAGGTGTTTCCTCATGAAACACAAAGCTGCAGAGCTTCATTCATTAATTACACGACATCCTCACATAATACACGTCCCCTGTGAACAGGCCTTATCTCTGCCTCGCTCACTCACACGTCCACAGCGGTGCGATCCTGTCACCGTGCAGCTTGTTACTCAGACTTTGAGCCTCTCTGCAGCGAGCACGGACACGGCCGCCGCGACCGGCTCTGCCCTCGGCGCGCCGGTTATCTGTGCGTGGTTGGACGGCCAGAGCTGAAGGGATATCAAGCGGCAAGAATCCAGATGACGGATGTGTCCTCTTGTATTTTAAACCAGAGTGGAGGGTGAAGCTGCGTCTGCTGATAACGGGGAGAAGGATCCTGACGAGGACGATGACGGGGTTTCCCTCCGGCTGAATCATGAGTCTTTGAATCTCTCAGACAAGAGAGGACGAGGTGTCGTTACTCACCGTTTGATGGAGGAATGCCGCTTGAATTGTTTTCAATCAAGCGTGAAAACGAGACGAGCCCACAGGTCGTCTGTGCGGCAGGTCGTTATGACCCATAGTTACGTTTTGTTGCTAGGTGACATCTAGTGGTCGTAGTGATTATGACGGGAGCAAGAGGGAAAAGTGTTGTCAAAGTGTTGTTATTATTTGTAACCATGACAACCGAGATCGTCTCATGTTGAAGAAGTACTTAAATTAACAACAATCACGATCTTTTCCTGAACCTCACCAAGCCATGACTGTTATTACAGTCAGGTAGGTACGCCACTATGTTTATTATTGTAACCGTGACAACCAAGATCCAGTACACCTGCCGCTGTCAGGAGGCACTCCTGTTGGTCGTTGTTGTATCCCTCCGCCACTCAGACTAGTTTCAGGTCACATCCCTGTTTATCCAGAGTCATGTAAAATATTAATCATTTGTGTGTCATAATTGCTGTGTGAAAAGGTGTTTTGTGATGTCACACTGACCTTTGACCTTTGACCACCAAAGTCTAACCAGCTCATCCTTCATTGTAAATGGGCATTTGTGCTAAATTTGAAGGGACTCCCGTGAGGAGGTCTAGAGATATCGCATTCACATCGCTAAAATCATGTTTTGTTACGTCACCATGGTCTTGACCTTTGACCTTTAGCCACCAAAATCTAATCGGTTCATCCTTGAGTCCTGGTGAACGCTTGCGCCAAATTTAAAGAAGCTCCTTCAAGGTGTTACTGAGATGGGAGGATGGGATGTACGGACGGACGAGCTGAAAACAACATGGCTCCGTCTCTGACTGACGCCTGCTCGTTCAGGTCGAGGACCTGTAGGTGAAAACCTGAGGCTAGAAACCGGTGAAGCACACCTGGGTGCACACTCAGGTTTCTCACAAAAAAAAAAAACCTAGAAAAAGATGATGTGCAGGACGAGGCTGAAGCCAAACAGTGACATCATGTTTAAAATCTGCTCCAGCTTTTACACTGAAAAGCCTGAGTCATGCAGGTAGGAGTGATGGACACCTGTTCTTTGATGTTAAATTTACACCCAATCTGCCGTATTCAAATGTTAGTATGAAGCCGGGACCGACTTCACAGCCTCTCGTCGTTGTTTCATCTGTTGCCCGAAGCGGAAAAGAGAAAGAACGTCGGCTCCTGAGCCACAAATGTCAGAAGTAAAGGTGACGCTGTGAAAAGGCCACAGAGCGAATCGGCGTGATCCGATATCAAACAATCCGCAGACGTTCAGGAATGCAGAGCGCTCCGCGGCGGCTGATTTGGCCGGAGGCTGCTGTCATATGACCCCTTGACCCCCCCTCCAGCTGTTTGAGGAAGCCATTACCTGACGAGTCACCTCTGCCAGGTTGACAACAGAAGAAAAATGGTGGTAAGAGGAGCCGAGCAGGAGGGTCGGCGAACCCGGAGTCGTGTTTCATTAATCGTCCTCGGACAAAGTAACCTTCACATCTGAGACTTTTTTTAATGAATGTTTTTGAACTTACTGTTTCCTCCTGCTCACGTCTCTACCTGGCTTCTCATTAGCTTGTTAGCTTGTTTATTTAGCTGTGTGTGTGTATGTGTGTATGTGTGTATGTGTGTATGTGTGTATGTGTGTGTGTGTGTGTGTGTGTGTGTGTGTGTGTGTGTGTGTGCACTCAAGGTCAGTCACCCAGTGAAGAGCTGTTTGAGGTCAACGGCAAAAAAAACAAAAACAAAACAAAAACAAAGCTCAGCTGCTGGATGTGCACTTTGTCATTCTGGGCTCATGGTGTAAAATGAAAGGTTTTCATGGAGGATGAAAATGATCTGTTGTCGTCTCACACACTGAAGCTGCTCATATCAGAACAACTCGTTTATCAGAGTTAACGTTCATCTCTCCTTTCCTTATTGTCCCTGAACGCCTCACATGCAGGCAGTGAGTAGAGGCTGGTTACAGCACACATCACAGGCCCCACTTAGAGGGGGGGGGGGGTTGGGGTGACAGCAGTGTGCTGTACAGCGTCTTTATGGGAGGTTTATAGTTGTCATTGCAAAATGTGACAATATGAGGGGTGATCAGGGGCCCCCTTTTCCCCTTGGGGGGCCCCGAGTATTTGCCTGACGGTCACCTCTGGTTACGTTCAGATATCAGCGCTGGGGATTTGTTCAGGCTGCCAGTGTTTCAGAAGCAGAAGTTAATGGTTCGCAGATGGTCTCTGACCTTTCCTTAACCGTCTCCAGGTAGTTTTACTTCCCTGAACTAAACCAGATCTCAACCACAGTGACAGCGGATCAGAAAAAATATTTTTTTTATGGCTTCAAAAAAGTCCCTTAAACAAAAAAAAACACACAAAAAAAGGGGAATTCTGACACGTAAAGGTCAGTTCTTCAGGCGTGGAGAAAACAGTCTCTCCTGTGATGTCACCACACGTCCTCCAACCTGAACGACCACTCAGGGCGCTACTTCAGGAGCGTCTCCACAGGTTGGAGGACATCCGTTGTCGTGGTAACAAAATGTCTTACAGGTGACGTATTTGAAATAGCACATTTTATACAACCAACAGTCGTTGTTAGATTCATATTACTTCGATAAATGACAAAGAAAAGCATCAAACTGTCACTTGTTTGACTAAAATGAGTCATTGATTTCATTTTCCGTCGATCAGCTGATTGATTAATCGACTTTTTGTCAGCTGTGTTATAAAATAATGAGTGAATTTGACCTAAAAACCAATCACATGACATAGTTCAGTATTTGGGGATTTTCCAGGCAGCTTCATGTTTCTATGACAGATTCTCCTGCAGGTCAGGAAGCAAACAGGAAGTCTGCTCAGACTGATTGGACTTCACAGTTTTGACCTCTGACCTCTCGAATGTGTCCTCTCTGTCCCTCTCTCTTCTTCATCATCATCATCATCATCATCATCAGGCTCTGCTGTGTTTCCTCTGCAGGTCGTCTCATGCAAAGAGAAACTGAAAGTGTTACCAGTATTGAAAGCAGCAGCAGACTCTCAGATTGATGTAGAACAGGGTCAGTGGTACAACATGCAGAACAAGCTTTTACTGTCATCTATCTATTCTATCCGCTTCGCTCACGTGAGCTGGTTTGAGCTGGTTTTGTTTATTTATTATCCTGTATCTGTCTTTAATTCGGATTTAAGAATTGATAAAACTGTTTACCATCAAATAAATCAGCAATTATTTATTAATCTCCTTGCAATCCAAAGTATTTCATCTGGAAATGTGTGTTTTAGGGGAAAACCGAGCAAATTTTTTTAATTTCTGAAGCTGTAATTAGTCAAGTTTTTTGCTATTTCGGCATGAATATTATATATATATATATATATATATATATATATTCATAACTAAATAAGCAACAATCAAATCCTGTAATCAGCTTCATCACGTGGTCCGACACGTGATCAGATTAATTGACAGAAATCTGTCACATGAAATTTCCAGAACTGTTTGAATTTTTGGCAGAAAATCAGTCGAAGTCACAGTAAGACACCGACTGAGAAAATAGTTCAGGGCCTTAAATTAATTAATTAACTTCTTAATTATGTTATTAGATTTCAGTTAATAATTACTTTCCCGTTCCATATTATAAGTGTTTATATAACTTGTATTATTTAATGTTCTTTTAATATGATGTGAATATTGGCTCACAGTCCGTTCACAACAATCAATCGTCTTAAATCTTAAACATCTTTAATGACTTAAACAAAAACCTCACTGCACTAAATTTTATTGATTGACATGAAATAAAGTGAATTATCAGTGTAATTATCGCTCTTCTTCCTCCCCCTCCTCCTCTTCATATCTTCTCTTTTCTTAATCTCATTGTCCATTTTTCTCAAATCTATTTTCTCCTTTTATAGAGAGTGAGACACGATGACTGCTGCACTGGGATCAGCTTAAATAAACCATGTCACTGACATTACAAGCAGCCGACAGTGAGTGGAGCAGATCCTGGATCTGCAAATAAAAATACAGGCTAAAAAGAAAAGTGCATGAAACACAGAAGAGAGAGTCGCCTCTTCATCTCTTTTTAACGTCGCATGAAGATTTAAAACAAAAAAAGAAAGTTTGCAGTGAAATCAGTTCATTTTAATGGATTAGCTGTGAATCTTTTACACAGTCATTTATTGTCAAGACAAATGTAAAGTGGAGTAAATGCCACAAACATCAAGTTTCCTCTGACATGTAGATGCTTTGTGTTTCCTCCAATCTACAACTCCCACGTTATTACCTCCCATTAAATTTTGGTTTTGGATCCAGATCATTAACTATGAATTAGCATTTTTTCCTCTGAAGTCTGGTGTGTGTTGTTTGACATTGGCGGAGATCTGCTCCTCCAGCGTCTCTCCCTCCTCCGTCCTCCCGCCCGGTGACGCGCCTCAGCTTCATAATGGGGTCGTAACCTTCAGTAACTATCTCAGAGAAAAGGTGAGACGGCGGGTCGGGCGGGTCGGGCGGCGGCGTGTCAGACGGAGGTCAGTGATGTCACGGTGAGGAACGAGTCCAGACGCTGGAACACTAGCAAAATCAAAAGCAGACACGCCTCAGTCTTTACAAGGCTGAAGATTTATTCTCATGTTTTCCTCAGCAGACACTTGACATGTGCCGGGAGAAGTTTACAGCACTGACACTGAGGGGGGGGATAAAAACAAAACACACTTTATTGGAGTCGTTAGCGTCCACGTTGACAGCGGAGACCACACTCGGCTGTGAATGAAGATTAATGGCTCGTTGGTTAGGAAGGGTGCAGATAAACTGGGGACAGTTTTCACACTTTTTCACATTCAGAAGAAAATAAATCTTCACCTCCAACGTGTTGAGAGTTTCAGCAGAAATCACTTGAGTCCAAAACTGTCTGCATGGCTAGATACTAGTGTTAATTGGAATCGTTGTTATCATAATCGTTATACTTGTTATTGATATTAATTTGTAAGTTGGGTTGAACTGACCCTGTAAATGTGTTTCCCACCAGGGAAAAATAATTCAAAATCTAACATCTGTCTTTGATTTTAAAATAGATAAATGAATAAATCTCACTTACAGTGCTCGATTTTCCTGGAGCTTTCAAACGCATCTCGGCAGAGAATAAAAACTCTGTCTGCTGATGAAGTCCGTTATAATAAACCTTATAATTGGACTGAGAGTTGAGCTTTTCTTTGTGCCACTCCACCACAGAGCTGGTCTGGACTTTTGCAGAGTCATTTTTCCTTTTAATTGAGTCTCTTTTCCTTAAACAAATGAAAAAGATCTGCTTGTACAAGGAGATTCTGTTTCATCTTCAGTGTCAGTATTTCAAGACGTGACAGAGTTAGATATTTATACTCTCTCTGGCATCAATAAAAAAAAATCAACCCTTAAGTCAAAATAATTCTCCAAATAATTAGATTTGTCCTGGAAAACTGAAGCATTTGCAGGGTCAATAAATCGTCAGTTAAATCAAATATTAAAAACTTTTAGGGCAAAAAAAAAGAACACTATGAAACTTTCTTCTTTTTCAGTAAGTCCAGGGTTTTAGTTCAACCTTGGCTAAACGTAATTATTAACGACCATTATTTGCTCATTAAAGATTCTCTTGCTGTGTGGAGAACAAACAGGCCTGTGGCACATTTGAGCTGGTGTGTGTGTGTGTGTGTGTGTGTGTGTGTGTGTGTGTGTGTGTGTGTGTGTGTGTGTGTGTGTGTGAGATCCTGGACCTGCAGGTTCATTAACGGTCCTACTGCTGCTGAGGGTGTTTTGACCTCAGATGCATGCTATAGCTGAGATGATGGATTCAATGCACCGTGTCAGAATGATTTGCCTCAGGCAGTCCCCCCCCCCGCCCCCCGCCCCAAAGGGCAACAAATAATGGAGGTTTTCTGTTTTTATTGTACAATATGGAGCTCTGTGCAGACACCAGCAGGGAGGTTGTTCAGCTGGAGACTGATGTAGCAGACATTAATTTACATCCAGAGCTTGTTCGTTTTTCATTTTTGAAAGTATCCTGGGTTTCTAAATAACGAGGGAGGGTCTCTGCTCAGATTAAAGTCGGCTCTGATGCCAGCGGTGGATGCATTTGGATATTTTCAAAGGGCGGTGCCTCCAACCAGATCTAGATAAGATGTATTGAGTTGTATTGTCCTCTGTCCTGATAAAGCTGAAGGTCAGTTTCGGTGTTTTTCTTCCCCCTGGTACATATCCGCTGGTCTGCTCTCCACACTGACTCCAAACTGTTTCGTGTTGTTTTCATTCGATTACGTGCGTGTAGCGATTCTTTTTATACAAGCCCTGTCTTCATTTCAAACCAAGCTCCCGAGAATGATGCTCATATTCGACTACTTTGCATAAACAAATACATTTTCTAGGAAAAACTGAGGTTGAAATTTGTATTTTAAAGGTGTTATATGTACGTTTCTTTTGCTATCACTTCATAGCTAATGTTAGCATTAACTCGCTGCGAGTTCAGCATCAAACTTTCCTGTCTTCAGTGATGGACACTTTTAACTCTTGTTCTTCTGTCACTTAAACACTCAGAGAAACCAAATCCTGCAAGGTTTGGATGGTGGGTCCAGGTGGGCGGGGCTTGGTGACTGCTTTGTTGTGACATCACAAAGTTCCAGAAGTCCTGACGGCTGGTTTTAAGGCTCAGTTTCTGAATACAGGCTGTGTGCATTTCTCTGTGGACTGAGGCTTTGATACTTTCACAGTATTAATATAGAAGCTAGACCTGATCTATAATCACACTACACATGGACAGAGACCTTTACACTGGAGGAGCTTTAAGAAAAAAAAGAGATCAGCTGCTTATTAGCAAATGTTAGCATGCTAACATGCTAACCTCTGATGGAGAGCATGGTAAACATTCTAACTGCTAAACATCAGCATCTCAACATTGGCATTGCGAGCATGTTAGCACGCTGACATTAGCATGTAGCTCAACACAGGCATCAAATTAATACAGAGGAAGCTGTCAGAAATCCTGTGGGGGGGGGTACACACATGATTTCAAAAATATTTCAGCACAGGAACCGACGGAGGAGTACGCCTCTCAACCAGGGAAATCTGTAACAGCCCGTTGAGCCAAAAGCCACAGTTTTGTTAAATGAACAGCGCTAAGCCCACTTCATAAAACTGTTGAGTCAGTGAAGTGAAATGAAGCCGAGTGTCAGGCTGTCATTTCCCTGCTGCAGTCAAAGGTTTCGAGTTCAACAAGAGAGCGCTGTGGTGAAAGAGGGAGCTTGCAGCTGTAACCTCGCAGATTCTTTTTCAGCTTTTTTTTTTTTCCTTTTTTTTGAATCACTTGCTCTGTGCCCTCGCAATTTCATAGCAGGAGGGAGAGAAGAAGAAGAAGAAGAAGGAGAAGGAGATTAAATTGACCAGAAAAGAGAAGGCAGTCAGCTCTTTTAAGCTTCGCTTCCACACAGAGAACACATTTAAATTCAGAGCAATGTTACAGGACTTTTTCTCTGCAGTAAGAATCAGAAATAAAGTTAAAGTGAGTCTTTATTACATTCTGCAGAGATATAAAGCTCCTCAAAGTGGCTCATTCAGCCCAGTTTTAAACCAGGCTTCCAATGAATGAAGGGGGAGGTGCTTGTAAACACTCAGTCAAACTGTCCCTCAGGTCTCAGGTTATTTGTTGTCTTGGGTTCCTGAAGGAAACTTAAATAAACGCTTTAATATACATGTGGTTAAATGTCAGTCTCTGCTGGTTGTCAGTGGGTTAAAGTAGTTTCTGAGATTGTGTTTTTTTTGCATTTAAAAAGACCCGAATGGCTGATTCACCCGCAGCACTGCTGAGAAAATTGTGGGATGGCTCTGCGAGGTGAATAAGAGCTGTGATTAGTGTTTTTTTTTTAGGTACTTTAATTGATTCTCAAGTGTGTGAGACACTCTTGAATGGTTGTGTGTGTGTGTGAGAGCCTAGAGAGAGGTCTATTGTAAGCCAAGGTAACACACACAAGCCTCGCTGTTTGACAGACTCAAGGCTGTCGGCGAATAAAAGACTGAAACAAACTGGAAAAGACTGACGTGCGCTGGAGAAGAGTTCTCAGCTGTTGATCTTTTTCAGGTTTCTCACCCTGACGTGTCTTTTCGCCGCCCAGATGTTGGCGGCTGAGTCCTCTGGTGATCGAATCCTGGGGAAACCTCTAGGAGACAGGGTTTGGTGTGACACGTCCAATGAGTATTTACATCTAGGCCCGGTATTGGTTCAGTATTGGTAGATATGGATATCAGAAATCCTTAAATCTCATGCAGCGGCAAATAATGTAATTCTACACGGCTGTGGTGTTGATCTTGATGCATCTGGGATCCATCTGAGGCTGCTAGCTTCTAGCTTAAAGGAGCTACGTGTAAGTTTTGCTGTTGCTACATTGCTAACGTTAGCATTAACAGCTGTTTACTCAAAAAGTCTGGAAGAAACGCTGCTGAGTTCGGCATCAAACTTCATTCCTTTGCTCGCCCGGTGGTGGATGGCAACCCTTTAGTTTGGCTTCTGTTTCTATCACTTCTTTTCTTCTACTGAAGTTAGCATGCTAACCAGCTAGCCCCAGCCCAGAGGACACAAGAAACCACGTTCTGCAACATATAGCCCCTTTACGAAGACACAATCAGCGTATAGATGCATGTCGTAAATTGCAAAAGCATTTAGCAGCAAGTAATGATGCAGCCGGACGTGTCCTTTATACAGGACATGGAGGCAAGACATCACAGTCCTGCGCCATCTTGATTTTCCTGTTTCTCATGTTTCTGGTGTTTTTCTTGCAGGATAACTCTAAAGCAGGCTTCTTGTCTTCAAACCCTGGTGGCAGTGGAGACTCTGTGGGACTTAAAACCACTTTGTCTCTGCTTTTATTGAATAAAAAAGCCATCAGACGTGAAGTAGCTGCTGCCGGTCTGAGTCTCTGACTGGATTCAGATCGGAAGTCGATGAAGTTGAGTCTGCGTCCCCTGTGACCGGCTCCCCTCGTCTCTCGGCTCTGGGCTTGAACGTAATGGTTTCTTAAACCAGTTAACCTTTTGTGTGAGGTGGACTTTACCTGTAACTGTCTGATGTTTCGAGGAGCGAGAGCGAGCGCTGGCATCAAAAGGTCGACTCATCGACTTGTTGACTCTCTTGAAGAGTAAATGTGTCTTCAGAAAACAAAAGACGCAGTTCGCTCCTTGCACTTCCTCCATCTTCCTCCACATCACTCCCCACTTCCTGTCCTCCTCCGTTCTCGCCCTCTTTCTTCTCAGTTATCAGTTTTCCTGTGATTTCTTTAATCGTACGACATCTCCTCACTTTTTGATCTTTCCTCTCAAGCTCTCGCCTCCCTTTCGTCCGCACCCCACATCCCCCCGTTTCTGCCTTTTTAGAAAAACAAACAAGGCTGTGGCGCTCTCCTCTCGTTCCTCTGTTCCTCTGCAAGGACGCCGGAGCAGCTGAGACACACAGATTGTCTCTCTCTCTCTGTCTCTGTGTAAACAATGGACGGAGGGACGGAGGCCAGTGTTTGTCCTCTGTGGACGTCTGAGTCACACCGACACCGCCTGGGACATAGAGACAGAAACATCACTATCATCTCTGTGTGTTTGATTGTTCTCTGTTTTTTTGGGTGAGTGTGTGTGTGTAGTGTGTGTGTGTGTGTGTGTGTGTGTGTTGGCAGGTGGACAGCTGTTGTGGTCAAGTGCTGTGTTGTCCGTCCTATCTGGACCTTTTTATCTCGAACACCAACCACAAACTTATATTTGTAGATGAATTTCGCTCCGTAAAGTTAAAAATAAAACTATTTTAATTAATATTTAGATGCAGTTTCATGAATATGACAACATATATTAACTATATATTAACTATTAACTAAACTGAAACTCGGAGCTAAAGAGGTCAGTGGAGGGAGGTGTAAATACTGGAGTACTGTTGACAAGAAGCCAAATTGGACTTAGTGAGTGTGTATGAGGCCGTGTAACAGTGAGGCAGTTTTATCATTAGAGGGACGTTTTGGACCAAAGACCCAGAAACGTCTTTTAGTTTCTTCACATCCTCGTAGGATCATCTTCGTTCACAGCTGCTGTTTTTAAATCAGGACTCGTTTTATGTCAGATGACCTGTTAATTTAACTGAACGCATTAATCCTTTAAGGCAACGACAACAATCAAACGCATTTCTTCTGTTATAATAAAGTCAACATCTCAAGGCAGCCATTTTTAATAAGATTAACTTTTTAGCTTTGAGTTTATCCAGCTTAGAATTAACAGATTCAGTTCGGTTCTTTTTTTTTAAAATGGATTGAATTCCTTTATTTGTTTGATTTTATAATTTATTGTCTGAAGTCTCTCTTCTGATTGGCTGCTTTGTTGTGACATCACAAAGTTCCAGAAGTCCTGACGGCTGGTTTTAAGGCTCAGTTTCTGAATACAGGCTGTGTGCATTTCTCTGCGGACTGAGGCTTTGATACTTTCACAGTATTAATATAGAAGCTAGAGCTGATCTATAATCACACTACACATGGACAGAGACCTGTAGACTGTGTGGGACATTTAAAATATGTCATGTGTCCACTTAAAAATCTTCCTTTTAACTGCAGAACTTGCCTGAGAAATCGTCAGGTTTTTAGTTTTTCTTCAGTATCGCAGTAAACCGCTGATCATCTATGGAAACACTGCAAACTGGAACTGATCGCAGTTGATTCGGCTTCTTTTTAATTGTGCCAATATATGAATAAAAGCAGAGAAAAAAAAAAGATTTGTATCAGAATTGAACACTGGCAGCCCCGGATGAAATGTCGGCCAGTATCAGTCAAAACTGAGCTTCATCACACAAACACTGACAAGTTTATCTTCCTGCTGTAAAATTGATGGAACAAAGGGATCCCTGTCCAAACTCCAGCACGGTCTGGGCTTCAGTGTGTACAGTGTCGTATCCTCTGAGGCTTCAGACTATGAACTGAAGCTTCACCAACCCAGTCGTGTCTGGTGGGGAGTTCAGGGACCAGTGTGCGGATTTTAGCTTCTGGAGATTTAACGGCCAAAAAATCTCTCTCCGCCAGGCTCGCACTGAAAATCTTCTGAAACCTTTCACCCCTGGCTGTGAAGATTAGACCGGGATTTTCTGGTCTGGCATCTTCATGATGTTCAGTCTTCTGTCCTGGCGAGGACTCGCACTGAGATTTCTTTGGGCCTAAACCGTTCAGTCTGCAGCTCCGGCCAGAAGCTGGACGACAGACAAACGGTTGTGAGGAATTTATATTGTCAGTAAATGAGAAATATTATCTCTCTCCTCCAGCGCGGCTCGACATGACGCTGGACCAGTTTAGAGTAATTTGAACTGCACTGACTCCGACGGACGTCTGAGGGTTTACAGTAAAGCCTGCTGCAATATTAACTGTCTACGTGGAGAAGACAGGCTTCATTCTGCAGCTTCTTCTTCTTCTGGTCGACAGAAACCAGAAATATATCTATTTCTAATAGGAGCAGTAGGGGAGGAGGTGTCGGGGATTGTTATTCAAAATGGATGAGCGCCAAAATCCAGTTCCCATAATGCATCAGACCCTGTCTCGCCATTTTCATTCCCAATGCTCCAATGTCTGACTGATTGGGCCAATCACAGGCTTTTCAGACTCGGCTTAAAAGTACCATTATGGGCACAAATTTTCATTATTGATCAATATGTCGAGTATTTTATGTCTGTCCGTCCCATTCTCAGTAACGCCTCGATGTATCTGATTACACTTTGGTCAAAGGTCAAAGGTCACGAAACACTTTTCAACCATTGCTCAAGAGAATATCAGAAAAATGGTTCGTATTTTTTAAGACCTGAAACTAGTCTGAGTGCAGGAGGCGGACAGATAACTCTAGTTTTCAATGGAGGAATTTATCCATAATTTTACAAATGCTAAACTGACATATTGAAATTTCGTGTTTTGCCAAACCAGTCGTCTCAAACCCAGAGATATTTAGAGATATCATCTTATACGACTGTAAATATTCTCATTGAGAAGCTGGAACCAGGGAAGTTTTTGGTTATTTTTGCTTCATAAAAATAACTGCTGCCAATTAGTCAGATCTGCTGTCACCAAAGTCTGGCTGCAGTCGTCTGATCTGAGCCTTTTGCTGTAAGAGGGTGTTACAGTATAAGCTGGTGAGTTTCTGTGTTTCCATCTACAAGTTCAGTTTAACTCACTGCAGTGTGTGTTTTTTCTGTCGGCACATAAACACAGTTTGAAAAAACACTCGCAGTCAGAAAATGTTTTTTGTGCTCTAAAAGTCAACATCATCAAGATTTCAGGAGTTCGTCAAGCTGATGGCAACAGTCTGACAGGTGTGTGTGTTTTAGTGTGTGGTAGTGTGTGTGTGTGTGTGTGTTTTAGTGTGTGTTAGTGTGTGTGTGTGTGTGTGGGAGGGTGTGATGTCTGACCTGGCCTGACCGTCAGTGAGGAGCTGGCCCAGCTGCTGCTGAGTGGCCTCAGCGAGTCGAGTCTTAAATCAGTGAGGGGAAGCGGAGGAAGAGTGTGATCCAGCTGTAGGTCGTTCCCAGAGAACCGAGCCTCCTCCGGGCTGCGGCCGGTTTTTACTGTCCTGTGAGGACCTGAGTGGAAACCACAGCTAACGATGCTGCAGGAGGGAGACGGTCCACAGCTGGATTGTGCAGCGCTTTGGTCAACCCTGGTTGTTGTAAAAGTGCTTTTTATAAATACTGGACTGGACAGATTCCGTATTTGCTATTGAGATAAATAACTGTTCATCGCTCTTTGCTAATAATAAAACGAGAGAGGAGAAAACAGAAGATGAGATGAGACACTCGACTTCATGCAGAGGTTTTCAGACTGTGAGTGAGTGACGTGAGCTGTGAGCCCTAATGCTTCATTATCTCCAATATCTGTCATGAATGAACGTCCTTAAATCTGCCCCCCCACCCCCCAAAATGGATGAATTAAGTTCTGGATCCTGAAGATGATGTTTACTGTAGTCAACAGGAAGGACGGCCAAAAACTACCAAAATAAGACTCAGCTTTCCCTTCAGCAAACACTCCCTTTGATAGCTGAGGAATGATAAGCAGCTTTTCAGCCTGGCCTCTCTCTCCCTCTCTCTCCCTCTCATCGTCTGATGATGACGTTATCTCTCTCGCCCTCTCTCCCTCTCTGCTCCTCTCACAGCTCTGGTTCCAGGCTTTGACCACAAATTGCTGCTGTTCAACCAGGGAAGAAGAAGGAGGAGAAAAATGGCCTTACATGGGCACAGTTTACCAGCCTTGTTTTGATTGGAAAGCTAATCCCCACCTATCACAGTCTGATCGGTTCCTGGAAGAGAGGAGTGTGTGTGTGTGTGTGTGTGTGTGTGTGTGTGTGTGGCCCTGTGTTAACAATTACTACAGAGCTGTTTACTTTCCAGAACCATCTCCTTCCACGTGATCGCTCTTTAACTGCGGCGATAACGACGGACGAGGTGGTTCGGTTTATTGTGATCGCTCGTTACTTTCGTCGACGACGTCCCCAATTAAATAATTATTTTCTTCTTCCTGTAACTGAGTCGCCATCTTCATTTCAGAGAGAGAGAGAGAGAGAGAGAGAGAGAGAGAGAGAGAGAGAGAGAGAGAGAGAGAGAGAAGCACGACATGTGGTCACTCGCAAGTTTTTGAGGTGAATGCAAAGAAATAAGATCCAGATGTTTATTTCAGGATGTGTCACTTTAACCACCGCTGTGTTGTCGACCTCACTTTAACCCAGTCACCATTTTACCAAGAAAATCAATTAAGTCTGCAAATAATTATGTTTACTGCTCATTTGACTCTTAATTTTGATCATTTTACACATAAACATAATACTCAATAGATGAAGCAGCAAATCTGAAAACTATTTTTCCACGATAAATTACTCGAACAATTAATGGGTTAATGTAAGTGACTTTTCTTTTTCTGTCCAATGAGCAGATAAGTGTGTATATATATATATATACTGTATATGTATTTATATATAATATTTCACTCTTCGTTCTTTAGGTTTTTCAGGATCCTCTGAAAAACACAGACTTAACTAATCGTTGAAATATCTTCCTTTTAAATCCTGAAACAGCTGCTGAAAGTTACCTGGATGTCTCACAAACAGCCTGAGCTGTGAGTGTTAGTGTCAGGAGACTCACCTGGCAGCAGGTGTTTGACTAATAAAATAGAAATGGAGAAGATCCATATTCATCCTGTCACTCTTTAAAGCGTGCACGGCCGCCGCTCTGCATTTACTGTACGTCACGTCGGTCACATATGATCAGGTCACAGAGCAGCAGCTTCGAACCTGCAGACACACTGATGTCACACATCTGCAAGGTGAAGTCGATAAACACACACTCTCGAACACAGCAGCTATTAAAAAGCAGAAATTAAATCCTTTTTAAAACACGAACACACAGTTTCCTGACGAGTGTTTCAACACTTGTGTTGTGGTGTCGGGTTAAACAAGCGAAACACCAGCTCTGTGGGTGTGAACGCTGTCTGACTCAACAGCAGAGCAGGCTGCTGTTTTAATTAGAAAGTCCACACTTTGAAAATGACGCTGAACTCGGGGAACTTTCTCCTATTAATATTCCTCGTCTGCGTCTCGTCTCCTTTATTCCTCTTCTGTATGAACGTGACAGTGTTTTTCAGAGTGTGTTGACGTCGCACGGGGAGCTGATGCTAATGCTAACATTTTGATCAAGAGCAGAATATCTCATTAATTATTATCGGTCAGGTGTTTATAAGATTGTCTGTAGCCCCCCCCTTCATCTCTGCTGCAGGCTACATTAGCAGCTGCTAGCATAACACACCTGAATCTCATGCTTCATCCATTTACCTCAGAAGTCGGAAAGTCTGACGCTTGTTGTTGCTTTTGTTAGCGATACCAGTTGACGACGACACGTTGCGCTGTATTTTGTAGCAGCAGTAAAGTAGCGGCCATCTTGGATTTTGAGTAAATGAGGTTCTGACTTCAGTTCCAGTTGAGATTTCCGACTGGGAACTCACTAGACTGAATTGTTGGCTGTCAAGTTGCATTGTGGGTAATATAGGTGCCAGATGTTGACAAGGAAAATATTACGTGGAATAAAAAACGGACAATATGGGAAGTTGGGTGATGAATGTTTTTGTTTTTGAACCACATTTTGTTTGTTAGTTTGGTTTGGCTGGCCATTAACACTACAATACCCATGAACCTTGGCAGCAGTTGCCATGGAAATGGAGCCAGTAAAAAAAAAACCCTTTGGTGCCTCAGCTGCAAGTTTTCTGAAAACCTTCTTTCCTTGTTTTCCATCCACCGTTGACACAGTTTTAGGCTCCGTTTTCTCGCTGAAATGCACCTTGGGAGTTGTAGTTAATGTCTTCATCTTCAATTTTTATGTCCACTGGCTTGTACCTTTCTTTTCTATTTTTATTTATTTATTAAAAACCATTTATTGAAGTGATGATTTAACCAGGAGAGTCTCATGCTGATCCAACTGTGAGTCACTAAACCTCATCTACGGGAAAAATGAACGGAGCTTTTCCAGACATCAGCTGCTACATGAGCCTCACTCAATCCGATCCGTGCAGTCTGCAGACGCCGTTTTCCGTCGCGATGACTCAGGCATCCACCTTGACATTAACAGTGGTCACGAGTCGTCGTGTAGCTGCGAATACAAGCCTGACACCTGCAGGAGGTGATAATGAAAAAACAAAGCCTGCAGCGGGTCCCGGTGTTGGGGGTTTTATTTAAGAACCAGACTGTGATGAATGAACTGTTGTCGTCTGACTCCCCCCCCCCTCAGTCTGTCACACAGGCATCGGCCTCCATGTGATTTATCGGAGGCTCTGGGATCGCAGCTTCCTGTCTCTCTGCTCTGCTGGGGGATGAACAGAAATGTCCTGGGAGGTTTATGGACCCTTCTTCGCTCTCTCTCTTTTTACCTCCATCGTCATCCATCTGTTTCTTCCTCTTCACCTTCCTCTTACCTGGCTTCATTTCCACTGTAATCAGATTCAGTTTTCTCCATCTCTCTCTCTCCCTCTCTCTCTCTTTTCCAGCATGCCATGTTTTAGCAGAAGAAAGACGCGTCTATAAATGAACTCCAGGTGGAAAAATGTGCTATAATCCGCTGAAAATAAGCTCGTATTGAAGCTCGCCACCCCTCCTCCACCGAGACGTTCACTTCTGCCGAGGCCTCTCTCTGTCTCCTCACGTCATATGTTGGCTGGGTGACGGCTCCGGCTTAGGGATTTACGGAAGATATCAAGTGATTTATGGAGCAGAGCGCAGCTTATGGGCTCGGCTGAGGTGCAGGATGGTTCATGTGCAGTTTTTTCTCTTGCAGAAAGAAGCAGCCGATATTTCATTCTTTTTGATGAGTTTAACGGGCAATTACTGAGGCAGAGTCTGGCTGTAGGTGTCAAATTCATTTCATTGATGAAACCGACAGAGAGAGAGAGAAGTGGGGGCTGCTATTTTAAGGCGACGACACTTCGTTTCATAGTATTTAAATTCCTTTTTTTTTTTTTTTTAGGTCAGTTGTAGAGGAGAGGCAGCGCTCGGTGGGAAGATGTGGCAGTAGGTTGATATTTCAGAGCATGATTCAGCCCAGTGTGCTGTCTGACACACAGACACCAGGGATTGAGGCTGCTGAGTGGGAGCCCTGAAGGGAAACTGAATTTGTAATTTTATATATGCTCTCCTCCTTTTAATAAAAACACACAATGTACGATTTTCTGCCGCTCAATCCAAACAATAATACAGGCGGAGTTTGGTGACGTCGTGAAGTCAACTTTCTCCACAGAGGTTTCCTCCTCTCCAAAACAAACAGACCAGGGGATTTTAACCGTTAGAAACTCAGAATAAAGCAGTTTCATGTTAAAAATCAGCGTTTCTTCAATGCTGTTTGGCGGGCACGGGAGGTGTCTGAGGGGCTGGGGGCTGATTAGACGTCCTACAATGACAAAAATCCTTCATCTAGTTAAAAATATAAATATATAAAATATCATCTTAAAAGTATATTATGAAAATGAGGCTTAAAACTGTTTAAAATGTCAATTTTCAGCTTCAGGTCGGGCAACCACAACACTAACGGTGCACACAGAGGATATGACGTCATTAGCAGGCGAGCAAATGAAACGGACGGTTAGCTTAATTAAAATTATGAATTATTATTTCTGGGATAATGTAAAAGTCTAATAATCATTTTACGACATTTTATTGTGGAAAAGTTACATATTGTAGCTTTAAATTCCAACAATATTAACTTAATTTCTATTATAAATGATATGACTGATAATCACACAGATAATCATTCTGTGTAGATCAATAATAGAGACTATAAATAGTGACAGATTTTCATTTTACACTCACCTGGGGGGACACAAGCCCTGGTCCGACTTGTTCCCTCCCTGCACCGTTACCTTGGATACCGTGTAACACTAGCACTAAACATGAAACATAGAATATAAAAGAACGTGACACAAATACAACCTCGACGTTCCTGCTTTAAAACCCAAATAATAGAATTATTGACACAGAGAGACACAAATACACGTATCTCCTCACCTATATACAGCAGCGACTTATTGTTTTTCTCCTGCAGCGCTGCCACTTGTGTTTTCATGCTGCTGCTGCTGCTGGTCGGCGTGACGGCCGAGGCCCAGCCGGTCGCTCAGTTATGTGGGTTACGGTGAGAAGACAGAGGCAGTGATTTGAAAGGAGAGCGTGCAGTGGTTTAGTTCTGCTGTGGTTCTCCCTGCCCTCCTTTCTCTCTCTCTCTCTCTCTCTCTCTCTCTCTCATTTGACTCATACATATTCATCTCTCTCTCTCTCTCTCTCTCTCTCTCCACATGTGGTAATACTATTAAAATGTCTGTGGATGATGAACTTCTTCAGCCTGGATCAGGAGAGAGAGACTGAGCAGCGCTGCACAGTCATCTGAGTATTATCCAGTCCTATTTTAGTTTGGAAAATTAAAGGAATATGACGTATATTTTGGGGAGATTTCAGTTCACGAAAGCAGCTGGTTAATGATGACTTACAGAAGTATGGCTCTGTGTAGTGTTTGCCAGTGGTTGCTCATGTTTTTGGGCTTTTATTTGTAGAGCTTTTATTTTTTAAAGGGGCCCGGAGAGGAGGAAGTGTCGAGTATTTCACAAGAGAAAAACAAAAACTCTCTCTGTGATTCCTCAAATTTATCTCGGGATGAGCGTTGGGATGGACGCAGCCTCTGTGACGTCACCCACAGGTTTTTTGAAGAGCGGTTGTGAAGCTCAGAGTGAGCTGCTCCACCGTCGCCATCTTGGCGGTGTCTGACTCCGCCTCCTAACTCCCGGTTAATTAATAAAATTTGCAAATATCGCAAATGTCAGTGTCATAAACTAACTCTCTCTCTCTCTCTCCCTCCCTCTCGCCCTCTCTGCCCCCCGTCTGTCTCTCTCCATTCAATCCCATAAGCCCCGGCAGGCGTTGCTGGCACACATGCAGCTGAGCACAGCTTGACTTATCAAACTCGGGAGCGGTGTCCATTAAGAGTCAGCACTCGGCGGCGTCCAGCGAGCGCACCGATGTTCTGTCTGACTCCGCTGAATCGATAACACGCTACGACTCGGAGGAGAGACGACGTGACTCATTTTCAAATACGACGGATCTGATCTCGTTCTCAGCTGTACGTAAAGCTGCCTTCTGCTCATTTGTTGGAGCATCCTGATTTTTTATTTATTATTTAATTCGCTCGTCATCAAACTACTCGACCATTAATAAAAACCTGGCGCTTCAGTGTCGTTTTAACTTGTTTAATGTCGTCAATTTTTCAACTTCGTCTCTTTGAAATTAACTAGTTTGCAACAGCAAATACATTCTGAAGGGAATTTAATTTTGTTTTGTGTTAACGTAATGAGGAAATGTTGTTAACTAACGTATGTGGAAAGTTGCAAATATGTTGATACTGGACAAATCTGTGAGATGTTCACAGAGATGTTTGGGGCCCCTCAAAGGGGAACAGGTGGCCCCTGGTGGCCCCTCATATTGACATATTTTGCAAAGACAACTATAACCCTTAAACCTCCCATTTAAGGTGCTATACACTGCACTGCTGCCCTTCCCCCCCCAAAAAAACCCTTAGTGATGATGTGTGCTGTAGCAAGCCTCAACCGTGACACGTTGAGGGAACATCAGTAAATTGTAGTGTCTGCCACAGCCTGCACCAAAGAGCTTTGGTTGCCAGAAGCTGTCATGAGCAGGACTCAGGATGTGAGAAGCAGAATATAGAATAAAAAAATAAAAACAACCAGTCCAGGCAGCAGTAATGTCTCCTCCAGACATATTTGGCAGCAGAGATGTTGTGTATATATATATATATATATATATATATGTATATACATGGAGTTTCCAGGCGTCAGGAGGGTGTTCAGTTGGTTATGTGGGGCGCATCAGAGCCTGTTTGCCCTCCAGTTTGTTGACGAGACTGACTGTGCATGATTTAGCTGATGCTGTCTCTTGGAGAGGAAACATGGCCCTGATTTGTTTTCGCCTCTTTGTGCATCCAGACAGCTGATCCCCCTGAACGTCTGCCCGTCGCTGCTGGAGCAAGTCACTGCAAATCGCATTCTGAAATCTAAAACCGGATTGACAAGACACCGCTTGCACATTGTCCACATACTGTATATATATATATATATATGACAATTTTAACGTGTTGATATTTGATTTTCACGCACGAGTGTGTTTGACGGATCGCGAAACAAAGATGAGATAGAAGAGAGAAATCTCTTTTTTTTTTTTTCCACGCTTGTTATTTTGTGCCTGCAGGGTGAGAATCTCCTCCCCGCGGACCGCACAGTGCAGATCCAGTGTTCACAGTTTTCTGAGGCCTCAGGTGGATGAATTAAACGCACACGGGAGCATGGATGAAATGGTGTTGCTGTGTGTTTGATTTTGAACTCGTGTGTACAGTCACGTACACACACACACACACACACACACACACACACACAGCTGCACATGCATCCAGGTGCATTTCAACGTGTGTGTGTGTGTGTGTGTGTGTGTGTGTGTGTGTGTGAAGCTGTTTGATGGTTGCTTCTATTGTTTGGAGGCTTTGAAGGCTCCAGTTTCCCTCTCAGTGGATTCAGCTCCAGGCCGCAGGACGACTCACACCAACAGCTTTTTCACTTTCACTCGAAACATAAACTGTTTTATAAACGTATATTTATCAACGTACATTCGTTCTTAAATCAGGGAAAACTGCATTTGAAGGATGTTCAGGTTGCATGCAAAGTTAAATATAAGTTAAAGTTAAAAAGTATGAAGAATAAACAAGAGCATGAAATCTGAACATCAGTTTATTAATTTTTTTTTTCAATTAATCAATTAACTTTCTAAAAGTAAAGTTAATAAAATGTTTAATTTAAGTTTAGTCCAACCATCACAACAGACCAGATGCAATGAGTCTGTTCTCGCGGGTGTGACCACCTGCCACAGAGAGTCTAATAAAATCTAAAATGTATTGAGATCAGCTGTGAGCAGATCTGTCACGTGTTAATAAGGCCGATCCTCACATGTCGTCCTCAGTCAGACGCTGTGATGGTCGCAGCTTTGTCTGCAGCGCTGTTTGATGTTCAGGTGTCCTGCCAAAGGCTCAGTGTGGTTTTTGAGTGTACTGGAGGAGGAGGGATGGGGGTGTAGTCTGTCTCTTTCTGCCTCCCCCCTCCTCCTCCTCTCTCCCACCTCACCCCCTCTCCATTAGTCTGTCATGTCCCGGTATTAAACGGGGATTTGGACGGCAGGAGTGTGTCTGCAGCGCAGGATTTGGCTGAACATGTCCGGTCCCAGCAGGGGCGAAAAGCTTCGGCTCTGAGCCCCCGAGGACAGGAGACAGAGAGGAGCTTTATTCACCACAAAACCAGTCACCCTCAGTCCTGACAGCTGACAGGACGGCTGAATATATTTGAAAGAAAAGCACAAAGATGAAACCATTATCTCTCCGGTCATCGTCAGGGATGCGGCGAAAAGGCGGCACCTGTCGGCCAGTCAGACACGCCCCTTATTTAAGCCTTAATGTCTTCACCACAGCGCAGTAACACTCTTAATCCACACCAAGGTTTTCATTAGGAAGTTATCTGTTTTTTAACGTCTCTGTATTTCTAGATAGAAAACTGTCTCATCACCACGAGCAACAAACTTCTCGTGTGTGTGTGTGTGTGTGTGCTGTAACCGAGGCTTTCAGAAGTCTGTACACCGCTGGTAGAAACGCTGTAAAGCCGCCCGGTTCATGAAATACGACCACACGCTGCCGCCGTAGTGTAAATAGTACTTTGGACATCGCGCCGTACTGTACTCGCGTCCAACGTACTTCAAACCCTCAGCTGTTTAATCTAGGCCAAGTTGTGTGTTAGAGTTTCTCTTTCAAATGAATTATACATACATAAAGTATAGTTATATATTATTTAAAAGCTCTGAAACTCAGCAAACAACTCCCCTGTAGGTTTTGTGTCGCCATGGTGAATGGAAACGCAGGAAAACAGGCAGAGTTCAACTAACAGGGACATTTACCGAGGGCTCAGTCAGGCAGTAACAGTTACTGAGGGCCACATAAAGCAGGGCTTCATTTCTCCTCAATAACAGGATTTATTAGAAGCGGAGCATGTTGGGAAATTGCCGGGCGTTCTCGACAGATGCTGTGAAGCTTTGTTAGAAAACAGAACTGGCGTTTGACGGAAAGTGGTTGTCAAACATTTTCAGAGACGGTAATTTGGTCGACATAAGAATCATTCGCTTTTTTGTCGAGTATCAGCAGAAATAAATTAAATCAAGCTTTTGCAAATATATTTCTGCATGAGACAGAAACTTAACTACGCTCAGACTTGGACCTCACACCTGTGGTTTCACATTGACAGCTGCATAGTTATGATATAATGGATGTTTTGGTTTTGTTTTTTCTGTGTCTTAACATTCACTTCAGATGAATCCTGCACAAACTGTGTTTTCTGGTGCTTCAGCGTGGACACGATACATCTCACCTAACCACCTCCTGCTGTCTGGTGTTTATCTCGGTGTTACCGAGCGGCACATTCAGACATCACCTCGCTCCGTCTCCTCGTCCACGCTGCTCCGTGTCCTCGGCTTGTTTTGCTCCCAGAGACCTGGTTTTGTTTCAGTGCGGTTTTCAGCCGAGCCGAGCGCGGAGTAGTTTGTCTATCTTATAGCCGGGATAAATCAACTGCATTCCTCTGCTGCTCCTAGCGGTGTAACGCTGCTGCCAGACCCAAAACTTTGATTTTAGAGCCAATACCAGCCGACATGATACCGCAGGGATGTGACTAACGGATGGTGCTGGAAGAAACGGAGAGTCCTGCCAGGAAAACAACAAAACCACAACAGGTGTTAGGCATTAGCTGCGACTTAGAGGGTCTGATGCGCTGCATTGCTCATACGTTTAGATTATGTAAATAAACAGTGTGTTGGTTTTGTGGTCGAGTCTAAGTCAAGTCTCACATCCTCGGTGCATCACAAGCCAACGTGCTTTTAACCGGATAAGTTTACCAAACTCAAGTCTAAGCTCATGGCTGAGTCACCAAACTAACGTTGTAATCAATCAATCAATTCAGGCCAATACAGTCACTAAGTTCCAAGTCAGAAAGACGATCTTTGAGTTCTTAAAGTCATGCACGAGTTCCTTAAGTAACTTATGAGTTCTCAGAGTCGTGCACAAGTTCTTGAAGTCATGTGCAAGTTGTGAAAGTCAAGACCAAATCACTGTTGTCGTGTCTGAGACGGTAGAAGTCATTCCTCTAATCAGCAGAGCGTTGCTAAGTTCATCTCTGCGTCACCAAGTGTTGAGACGCCTAATTCACATCTGAACTGAATCTCAAGTTCTTAGTGTTTAATTGTTGTCAGTGTGAAGTCATATGAGCTGCTTCTTTTAGTCTTAGGCTTATTGTATAGTATGAAACTGGGGGAATTGTTGTGTCTGTAAACGAGGAAAATGTGATTGTGTTCCAGTTTATTCTGCCTGTTCCTGGGAAATGTGCAACTAACGCGTATCAGCAGATGGCACGTTTTGATACCAGTAAAACAAGCCGTTTAAAATCAAACGCTCATGATGCTCATAATGGTCACGGTCCAACATTGTAAAACGTGGCTCCGCAAAACGCTCGGTTAGAAACTGAGAGAGGAGCAGAAACAGACAGAAAACACAGAAAAACAAAAGGGTGAGCCAAGAGACAAACATGAGTGATAGCAGCTTGGCCTGCAGTTTGCTGAGTTAAGCACTCTGCCTTATTGGAGTGTGTTTGTGCAAGTGTGTGTGTGTGTGTATGTGTGTGTTTCAGCGGCGGGAGGGTGGCAGATTATGTGAGTACACAGGGGCATTGTGGGTAGTTCCCTCACAGGTTTTTTTCTCTCTGCCTGGATACAAGCAGTGCAGCACTTTCCTCTTCCTGCCTCTCTCTTCCTCTCTCTACAGCTGAAATCTGTGATGCTTCTCTCAGTCGTAATCCTTAAAATCTTCATAGTTTGAGTTTGGGTGTGACGCAGAAGACAAAAAGCTGGTAAATGTTGGTATTTCAGGAAAACCGTGTCGGATCATAACTTTGATTATAACCACGCTCGATGATGTTTTTGACTGTTTAACAGACAGTTTGCTGCCCTCGGTGATCAATACGTGCATCAGTTGTCATCAGTAGATTAAAGAACTATGTGTATGTGACGGGGGGGGGGGGCTCGTTGTCACCTGACTCTGCATTTCTTGGCTTCAAACGAGCGTGAAAATGTTGCATCGATCCCGTGTTTCCGTCCTGCTGCTGCTGCTGCTCAGTTAATGTGCAACAAGAAAAACAGCTGCTCGCGAGGAAAAAAAACGTCCCGCGCCTCGCAGCTCCTCGCAGTCGGCGGGCCTGCTCTCCGCGGCGTCCAATAAATCAGCCACTGATGCTCGAAGCCTCACGGCTATTTGAACATGATAGTGGCCCAATGTACACAGCTTTGTTCCAGAAGTCCTGTCCAATGATCTACAGCTCTGCACACACAAGCCCCTCCCGCCCAGTCCCTTCTCCTCTGTCCTTTACTTTTAAGATTTTATTCAGTGTTAATCTGTCGCTGGCGTTCTGGTTAACTGAGGTTCCTTTGACTGAGAGAAGAAAGACATGGCAGTTGTTGTGTTATTGTTGTCGGGGGGGTTCACAGGCTCTTTGAGGAGTTCAGGAGTCTCAGCCAAGACTCGCAGAGACAGAAAGACGGATCATATTCTTCCTGTCATCCTCCTTCGCACATCCCTTCTCAGACCATCTGGGTGCTGGCGGGGTAACGCTCGCCCTGCTGCTGCTCTCTCCTTAACGCCGACAGTGTTCCTCAGCAGCTACACACTGAGCTGTTAGCAGCCGCTAACATCAGAGACGGCTAAAGAAACCAGTGCAAGACATCCGTGTGTGTTTTATGTGCAGAAAAAACACAACGCGTGTCTGGTGAAAGTGAATATTGAGTTGCATCATGGGAAGTGGAGGATCTAGTGCTTTTTTTCCAGCCGCTTTTGCATCTTGTGGTTCCGGAAACTTAATTTAATCTAATGCAACATGTGATTGAGTTTGAAGCTCTGTGATTGGATGTTTCTTGCCAAAATGCACCTTGGGATTAGTAGTTAACTTCTCCCTTTTGTTTTTGTCCACAGGCTCAAACGTATGAGTTTTTAATCAAAGAATCTGATATTTTCTAACACAGCTGTTCGTCTTTTTGACAGAGAGAGAGAGACAGAGAGTTTCATGTCCATCAAAACCTTCGAAGCTTTCGAGCTGTGACTCACAACATTGTCTGTGGGAAAACTGAATGGGGCTTTGAGTGGGACCCGAAATAGCTCCTCCCACTCATTGTGTTGTTTTAAAAATCACCAGATTGGCTCTTTAAGTCAATCACAGTGTTCCCTGCTTCCCACGCAGATTTTATCCTCATGATTTATTCTCATCATTTACATGAGAAGAAATACTTTCACATGAATCGAGTCCTTTCTTCGAACTGAGGGGAAAAACAAACTCTCGTCGGCCCTCTTCCTGTCAGCGCACCAGAATCTGGTTTTTCCTGCGCTGTCTCTGGTCAGCGGGTCCCTCAGCTGTCAGTGACACTTCCTCCCCGCCCCCTGCAGCGGCGATGACGAGCGTCACCCTCGCCAAATGTCCAACAGGTCTCGGTCTCACCATGTAAAAACCGACGGATGCGCGAGTGGGACAGCGCGAGCTCTGACTCAGGAGCTCTGATTCCATCTCTCGCCACATTTCACCGCTGCGTCCGTTCGCTACGACGCCTTTAACGACGCAGAGGAGCCGAGGCCAGAGACCGAATCGATGGCTGTGACCTTTTAACGTCCTCGTTGTAATTATCCTCCTGGTGGGAATCAGATTACGTTTATTGAACTTTATACACATGAGAAATGACAGGACGTCACTATGCGACTGTTTCACTGGAGCCGACTGAGGGATAACATCACCGCTGGCACAGAGAGAGAGAGAGAGAGAGAGAGAGACTCGACTACAGTAATGACATTTTAAGAGTCTGAACTCTGCGGCCTGATTTAACCCGTCGCTTCCTTCTTCTTCTGCACTGAAAAATAAACCAACACTTCTGGGAGATAATCTCATTCACTCTCCTAATAAGAGTTCGATGATGCTAAGCTAAGCTAACTGGCTTCCATACAGACATGAGAGTGGTGCAGCAGATTAATAATATTTGCTTTTCTTTAGGCTGAAGTCTCTTCTGCAGATGTCTAGGACTGAAACTGCGTCTTCGCACTTGTTTCTTCACCTTATTTCACCACATAAATACTTAAATATCAGCAGATTAATAAACCTCTTTCATAAAATATCGTGTCAGTAACATAAAAGTGAATGACTCAGATGTGAAACTCACAGAAAAGTGAAGTGCTGAGTCCTGAAAACAGAAAACTGGGGGTGAGGACATAAAATATAAATTAAGAGCTGCTCCAGGTACAAAAGCCTCCAGGAGGCTCCGCCCCCC